>NC_056732.1:1500082854-1500117854 GCF_019279795.1 Protopterus annectens | reverse complement strand
TTCTTACAGTATAATGTGCAGCTAATAGCAGGCCAGGAATTTCAAGTTGTTAATACTTCGTAACACTGGCATTGCATAAAAAAATTATAAATCAAGAACCAGAATGTTTTCTGTTTTCTTGTCTGTTTTCTCAGGTAGTCTAACTGAACAGTATATATGCAGCAGTGTATCATTGGTGTACTTTTATTGTTTTATTTATTTAGAAATTGCATTTACTGGGGCAGTGGACTGATCCAAATAGATCCATTTCAGCCACAGCCCAGGATTTGACACTGCTTACAGATTTTATGCATACAGTGAATAATGTAGTATAGTAGGAGACTGAGTGCATACATCATCAGAATTTAAACTGACCGTATATTTTGGCAAAAGGTAGGCTATATGAAAACAGAGATTAGTATTCATAAATAGTTGTGAAATGTACTGCAGTCTATTAGTACAAACACTGCACTTGGGACTTAGTTATATGTACTAGTGGATTAGTAATTCTGTTGTGTTACTGTTGCATATGATTAATAATGTTTAGATTATTTTTATCTTTGTCCTGTACATTTGGTTAGAGATGTACCTAAAATTATGTACATTATTTATGTGAATAGGTTCATAGGTAGGTACTAGGCTATCTGCCCGAAGGCGTTTAGAAGCCTAGCCAGAATGTGTTGGCTTTCACCACCCCTTTAGATTAGTTCCCTGTGCTTCTGTCCAGCAGAGCCACTGAAATGAACCCCGAGGTAAACTTTCTGTTTCCCATCCAGTCGTCAAGATTTCTTTTGAAGAGTGTTAGCAAGGAGCTATGCCTAATGTAGATTGGGATCTTGTTCCAAAGCATGGGAAGTCTCTGGGACAGGAATCTATCCCTCCAGCACATCCTATTTATTGTTGTGATGAGGTGTAGATCCCTAGAGCGTGTGGCTCGCGGGGATAAGGTTTTCTTTAGGTAGAGCATGTCCATCAATTCTGGGTTGGACATGGCCTTGTATGTGAGGCAGAGATCACCTCTGAGTAGGCGGTATGCAACCGAGTACAGCTGCAATTTCTTCAGTCTAGCTGCATAGGGCATCTGTTTGAGGCCAGTGATCCTCTTGGTGAGGTACTTCTGTGGTCTTTCCAGCTGTTGCAGGTGTCTTGTAAGGTACATCCCAAATGGGGCGTTGTACTCTATGATGGGTCTGATGAGTGATCAGCAGAGGGGCACAGTGACCTCTTTTGATCTGGATGCGAACCCTTTTGTGATTAGGTGGGCCACGTAGAAGGATTTTCTAACCACTTTGGCAATGTGATTATCAAAGGTGAGATTACTATCTACTTGGGTCCCCAGATCCCTTATTACATCTTCCGTATTTAGGGGGCTACCACCTATGTAGTAGTTTGTGGGTACTTTATTTTTTCCAAAGAGGATGACTATGCACTTTTGGCATTTAGCTTGAGGCCATGATTTTGACACCAGGTATCCGTCTCAGTGAGAGTCTTTTGGAGGCTGTCTGTGTCAGCCGGAGAGTCGATTATAGCCCCTAATTTGCAGTCGTCTGCGAACTTGGTCAACCATAGTCCTCCTGTGCTTGCCTGTACCTCTGAGAAGTATATGCCGAACAGGATGGGTCCTAGGACTGAGCCCTGGGGAACTCCACTTGCAACCGATTTAGAGTCGGACCTAGCTCCTACAACTCTCACCATGTGGGTTCTGTCAGTGAGCCAGTTGGCAACCCATCTTGTGACGTAGGGGTTTATGTTCAGGCTGGTGAGCTTGTCTATAATACCAGAATGGTGAATGGTGTCGAAGGCCTTTGCGAGGTCTAGGTAGGCTGTGTGTACCACCTTTCCCTCATCTATAGCCCTGGTAACTGTCTCAAAGAAGTCCACCAGGTTTAGGAGGCATGATCTGCCCTTAACAAAACCGAAATGGGTAGGGTCCAGTGTTTGGAGGTTCCCATTGTCTCTGTTAATGAGTTCCATGATGATGAGCTCCATAGCCTTGCAGACCAAGCTAGTCAGGCTTATAGCGTGATAGTTCCCGGGGTCTGTTGTGGCTCCACCTATGTGGAGCAGAATAACCACTGCTGTGCGCCACTCTATGGGTACGGAGCCTGTGGAGAGTCTGAGTTTGAACACTGTGTTTAGGTGAGGGGCTAGTTCGTCTTTGAGCTCGTGTAGAACACAGCCTGGGACACTGTCCAGTCCCATTGATGCTGTGTTTTTGGCTTTGGAGAGGGTTGTTTTAACCTGAGTGTCAGTGATTTCAGGGACTCTACATTCTTCTGGTATGGTTATGGGCCTCTTGGGGGTGAGAGGGGAGTGATGTTTGCGCTGAACCTGTCTGCCAGGATGTTGGCGATATCGGTCGGTTGCATGTATTTTGTGCTATTCTGCACCAAGTCTGAGCTGATCTGAGCATTGACACTTAGATTCTTGACATAGCCAAAGAATGCCTTGTGGTTATCTTTGGAGTCCTTGGCAATTTTTCTTTCAAAGCTCACCTTGGATGATTTTATGAGGGATCGTAGTTTCTTGCTGATACTGATCAGGGATGTCTTCCCTTCTTGGGATTTTACTCTTTGCTGTACTAGTTTCCTCCTTCTATTGTATAGCTTGTTTATGGCAGGAGTCCACCAGACTGGTTTCCTTTTCTTGGAGGAGTGAGTCTTGGTTTTGCTTGGGATGGTATGATCCATGCATTCTTGCAGGTGCCTGTAGAATGCAGTAGTAAAGAATTTTGCAGCTTGGACAGCGTTATCCTTCAGCATGGGGGCTTTGAAACTCTCCACCTCAGTCTTAAGTAACGTGAAGTTTGCTTTTGAAAAGTTTTTCACAGTGGTTTTCCTGTCCAGGGTTGGGGGCGGAATGTGGATATCCAAAGTGATTTGTCTATGGTCAGATATAACCAGCGAGGGGTTGACCTCCAGTGTGGAACACCGGTCGCCCATGTTGGTGATGACCAGGTCCAATATGTTGTCATCTCTGGTGGGAGTGTTGACCAGTTGAACCAGGGCATTTGAGTTTTTAAATTATAGGAAATGTTCGGCAAGGGAGTTAGTTCTCCCAGTTAATGTTTGGATAATTGAAATCACCCAATATTAGGGTGTTTGGTAGGACTTTTATGTTTCCCAGTATTTCCAGGAACACGGAATGGGGGTCCTGGGACATGGTGGGTGATCTGTAGCAAGCTACAATTTGAATTGCAGTTTTGCCCATTGTTAATTGCACATGGATGATCTCTGAAGCATCGTGCTGTGCCACTAACCTGGAGGTGTGAGTATCCTTGATGAATATGGATACGCCCCCGCCTTTTGTATTTCGGTTTGGGTTCTATGGCCAAAATGTATGGTATGAGTTGTAGCCTGGTAGTGCTGGGGTGCTCTCTGGAGCCTTAAACCATGTTTCTGTTACTGTACATATATCGATTTTCTCCATACTGAGGAGTGCCTCGAGTGCGTGCATTTTGAGGTTCAGACTTCTGGCATTGAGTAGCACTACCCTCAGTTTTTTGTTACTTGTGCTATTTACGGCGGTACGTTTGTCTTTTGAGCCTTGCCTAAAAAAGGCACTATGGGGGTGGCAAGAGACTTGGCCAGTATTCGAAAGCCTAAGGGTGACTGGTGCAAGCCGTCTCTAGCGAAGCAGCCTGGCTTGTCGAGCATGTCATCCCAGGCGGACAGACACTGGATCCCCTTTGTGTGACACCAGAAACTTAGCCAATTGTTGAAATTGAGAATTTTTTCTTTATACCATGGTATCATTCTTGGTGAGGGCAGGATGCTACTCAGGGTCAGGGTCATACCGACCTGGGCTACGTCATCAGAGAGCTCTTCCATATCTCTTTTCATGTAGTCCAGAGAGGTACGGCTCAGGTCATTCACACCAACATGGACAATGACAGAGTCATATTTGTACTTGTTCTGTAGTGACCTGAGTGCTTGTGTTATGTGGTGATCCTGGCGCCCGACAGGCAGCTAACAGTAACCTTCTCCTTATTCAACCTAGTGAGTGGGACGTCAGTGTGCCTGACTATAAAGTCACCTATTACTAGTATGTTGGGTATGTTATTTTGCCTTAAGGACTGTGATTGCATGGCACACTGGTTTTTTGAAGTATGTGTTTCATGGTTTGTGTTGGGGGGTGGAGGTTGCTTGGATGTTTGCTTTTGAAGTCTCTGTTGGCTTTGCAGATTTTTATTTAGAGCCTCCGAGTATGTTTTCATGTATTTATGTGTTTTTTTTCCAGTGCTGCTTTAATGGGTTTATGTGAGACTGGTGGTGTGATGCAAGTATTTCTCTTCACCTCTTGACTGTCTGATCCAGTCTTGGGTTGAGAGAGCTTAGCCTCCAGTTTGGCTGTATAATTGCATCTCTCGCATGTATTAGTGTTTGGTGGTAGGAGGAGGGGGTTGTCTGTGTACATGAGGCAGTTGCAACGTTGCCTCAAAATGACCACATTCACCAGTTGGACTGGAGAGTACACCTGAAACTGCCCTTTGGACATGCCTGGATAGGTACAGTGAACTGTTTTACTGGATGGCTGGTAAGGTCGAATAGAGAGCCTTGTCCTTCTGTACAGTACAGGCGGGTCTACTGCTAGGGTTTATAAGTGCTTGCTATAAGTTTGAGTAAGTGCCAGGCTGAGAAATGAGTGGCCTGAGTGCTTAAGTTGAAAGTTTGTCTAGTTCCAAGGGAAAAATTGAAGAGGAGACTTTGTGGAGCCAGGAATAGTTTTATCCTTGCTAACCAGCGCTGCCCGGCATGCAAAACCAGGCAAATATGGTATTTATAGCAGGGAAATGAAAGAGATAGAAATTAGCCCAAAATGGCCAATAAACTACTAATTTCTGGGCTAAAACCACTCCTCCAGGGACAGACAGGCTGCTCAAAGCTCCCCTCTCTCACAGGGAACTTCCTTCTATCCAAGTAAGGTATGGGCAAACACAGAGATTTGTAACACAGCCCTGAATTCAGCACTAGTTGGGAGGGTGGCCTAATGGTTAAGGTGTTTGCCTGATAAACACAAGGTACATGGTTTGAGTCTCACAAGGGATAACTGGCTAGGCTTAAAATGGCTTGCAAGGGCAGTTAACCTAGTACTAATATATGAACCTGAAAACTGGACTATACTAGCTTAGAAAGGCGGGAAACAAGTATATATATATATATATATATATATATATTTATTTATTTTTTTTTTTTAGAAAGTAAAGCAGATACACTCAAACACTTTAAATGCACAGAAAAGGATACTTATTGTTATATATCGCAGATCAGAGTTGTCGTCATTGCCCCTAGTAATAAAGTAGGAAGAAACACAAATACAGTAAAAGCGGATGAATAAAGTACAATTTATATATATGTATATGTATATGTATATATATATATATATATATATATATATATATATATATATATATAAAAAACAATAGAAAACGAATAAACTGACAGGTTACCCAATTAATCAGAAAAAAAGTTCAAAACTGAGCCCTGTTCCAGCAGTCTTCAATCAGACAAGTTCTAACTGCACACCCCTGCTTACTAGGGTGCAGGGGAACCTTCTCCAAAAAAGATGGCCTGGATCAGTGCTCAAATTATACAAACAAAGCTAGATTCAGCAGGTTTGAATCTGGTCTATGCTACAGCAAACAAGCTGCACCAATTTCAGAAAGAAACAGTTCAAATAAGCAGGCAAAATAAGCCTGTGACCAGATATTCCCAGCTCAGAAGGACATAATCCAGCCTGTCCTCCTACAGCAGTGCAGACCACAAACCTTCTTAATGTAAAACAGCCTGTATGAAGCGCAAGTGCTTAAACCAAAGGACTTAGAATAACAGTTACAATTTAATCAGACTACTACCAAGCAGTAATAAATGCAGCAGAATAAATAAAATTGAGTACTTTTAAGAAAAGCAAAATAAAGTAGGTGGAAAGACAAATACAGTAAAAGCAAATTAAATTATTTATTTATTTTTTTTTTGGTCTTCTCAAATCTACTGTATTAAGCAGAGTGAACACTAGACTCAGAATATGATCTCACTGTACTTGGCTAAGTGAGCAAATGAGATGTACCCAGGAGGATGGTCATTCAGCATTGCTATGAACTTTATGCAGTATAGTGACAATATTTCTGTACATTTGGCTTTTTGTGTTTAGTGTTTAGAGAGTTTTGTAGAAATTGGAAGAAAACTTATTTTTAATGGTGAGCAAGGTTAAGTTCCTTACATATGTTTAATCTGTCTTGGACTAATATTTGGCTGTGTATGTCGGTTTGTGTCACTTGTTTCTTCCTACTGTGTTAAGGAAGGCATGTAGCATGGGTGGGTTCACAGTTCATCGATTATAGGATGGTGGTGTGGAAGATTCTATTTTGTTTATTTAGGGAGATGCTAGCACAGCATCAAGAAGCTTACTTTTATGTAGCTGTGGGTATATACTTAGTTGTCAGTGCTATTTTCTGTGTAGCTTAAATATGCTGCAGTGTGCATTTCTTGTGTCATGTGAATGCAGAAGAGCAAGTAATTGTTTTGCAGAATGCTGATTTACATCATGCGTTCTGTTATTAATGGATTTTTGTTACTAGCTTAGAAAGAAATGACATGGAATGTGGTTGTGACACCCATTTCTTGCCTGCCTGTCTCTCATACTGTGCACAGGAAAATTATTGTTATCTTTGACTCTGGCAACTTGTTTGTCTAGAGTTTGATTAGAAACTGTGAGGTACCTGTTTGTGTCCTGTGATTATTTAATTACCTTTGCTCCTCAGTACTGTTCTGATTAGCTTTTTGGTTCTGTCTTGCCAGGAGGTGCAGTATCAGTATCATGAGCTGAGAAAGAACGCAGACCCCGACAAAGAAGACAGCCTGCAGTTCATAAATGCCATGGCTGTTCATCCAGTCCGCGACTCGGTACTAATGTATCGCCTCCACAAGCGCTTCAGTGAAATTGAGTTGGAAAGAGCCTATAATGAAATAGAGCAGCTGCAGGTAAAGGGATTAACATTTCCATGCTGGAGAATCAGATATGTTCCATTTCGATTTCTTTATCATATGTTAATTTGGTAGACATTTTCACTGCGTGTGTGCTGCCGTGTGCATACTCATGTTTGTGCGCTCACACTTTCAGATATTCTAAGAATGAAATCTAAAAACTTAATTTAGCTGGCAGTGCTTAATACAAATAGCAGAGATTGAAAATAACATTTCTGAATGTGCCTATTTGTAGTGTCTTTTTGTACAGTATTATAGTAATGTCATCTGTGTTTCACACACAGATTTCACTGTTGCTGTAATTGTGTATTGTTGATAATTAATTCTGAAACCAATTCACCTCACTTCACTTTCATTGAAATGTTTAATGCATTTCTTTTGTATTATTGAATAATATGAGCTAAAATATTATATATGTATGCATCACTTAAGTGCGAGACAGCCATCCGAGGTTTGAGCATGTCACAGATGCAATATTTATTGTTAGAAAGTAAACAGTAGAAGCAGCAAATATACAAAGGGACTTAAATATGTTATGTCCTTCCCTTTTGTATCTTCATTTTATGTGCATGAGTTATGAGCCCAACAGGGCTTGTCTTCTGGATTCAGATTATTCCAAGACATGGGTAACCACTTGCCTGTGCCAGACATTATTTGTCTGGATGCCAGTTGTGAAACTAGAAGTTTCAACACTAATTACTTTCTGTACTGTTTGCAAAATAACTCATAGGCTCATAGACTAGTACTAGGCTAACTGCCCTTGCAAGCCATTTTAAGCCTAGCCAATTATCCCTTGTGAGACTCAAACCCTGCACCTTGTGTTTTTAAGGCAAACACCTTAACCATTAGGCCACCCACCCAACCCTGTAAATTTGTTGTACTTGCTTTGTCCAGATGTTTGGGCCATAGAAGAAACCAAAGTAAATAAATACAAACTTTGTGGTGGCATAACAGTCTCAGTACTGCTACCTATGAGACTTGCCGAGAGAAATTACTAGCCATTTTCTGGAATTAGTCATTTGTTGTCCATTTATTTTTTATGAGAAGGAGCAGAAATGGTCGTGATTAGGCTGCTAGGTCTTCTGCTGTCTGCTTATGTGAAACAGAGGGAATGGGTTTTACAGCACCAGACAGATCACCGTTGAGGTTGGTGTGTGTTGAAAACCTCTTGTATGCCTTTTTGATGTGTTGTCATAACATAACTATGTTTTATCTCCATACCAGTTGTAGCTAACATAACATCATTCATGCATGTTTACAGAATAATGAGGTCACCTCTGACCAGCTTATATCTTATAAAATACAGGGTCAGTTGCATCAATCAATTCTTGTAATTTAAAGGTTTAACCATATCCATCTGTTCAGTTAGAGTGTCTTCTGTGTGGCAACATGTGTGAATGGGCGTTCCTTCGTTGAAGGTTGTGCGTTAGGCCCGGCAAGCCAGCACGTAAAACTCTACTGCCAATCATTAGAGAACCGGAGTTCCGCTGTGGCAATCCCTAACTGGGAAAAGCCGAAAGACACAAACAAACAAACCATATCCATCTGTTTAGGATGGAAAAATTCAAAGGTATCATACTAATTAACTTATTACCTCTGAGTGATGCCCCAGGTGCAGCTGCAGTTAACTCCTGCTGACACTGCTAGGCATCAAATATTGCTTGTTCATATTTGCATCATTAATTCCAAAACCATGCTATGTACAATGACCATTCTGGTTAAAAGAAATAAAGTTTTTTTTCTGTACAGCACACATGTAGGGGAAGTATGCCTTTAAATTTAGTCAGAGTAATTGTATTATGTATGCAAATTTATGAATAATTGTTTAAGTAATTAGAGTATATAAAGTAATCTGTAGCTCATTTGGATGACTCTGATGAAGCCAACATATTGTTTTTGGCAGAAGGGTTTAGTTTGTTTTATTTTAACAGTGTTAAGTGTTTAATAAATTGTTATTCCACGGTAACACTGCCTGGGTGGCTCGTTTTTTTTATTTTTTCCGTTGTTTACATGCTATGTACAAGGTTTTAAAATATTTCATCTTAAAATACACAATAGCAAACTCAACTACATTAACATTTGACCTCAGTCTAGTGCAGCAAAATAGATATTAACTGTTGTTTTATGATATTAATTTATACAGCTATAATTTTCACCTTTTTTCTAAATATCTCAACAGTCAAGTAACAGATAGAACTCCTTAGCCTCATGTGAAAGCCCTCAGATAGATGAATAAAATGCTGCTGACAGTATGTGTGTAACTTGAGTGGTTGCTGAGATATTGTGAGTTGTTTACACAATATTACAAATGTAATAGTTACTGTGTTTACTGTTCTGTACAGTTTAAAACCTAGAACCTAACAAATAATATCACTATAAAAGTAGCTTGTGCTGAAGAGCTTGCCATTTATACTTCTTTCATAATTCCTACGGTTCCAAAGATATGAACATTTGTTTGAAATGTGAGGACATAATTTGATTCTGCCAAAAGAAAAGTGCAGACTTCCTGAGCTCCGTTGTAGTGAAGGAGTTAACTGTGAACAGTAGCAGACATGCAGATCCAGAGCCTTCAATATAAGGTCGTATGGCAGACTTATAGAAAGGAAGTAAGACTATCAAGTCATGGCCTGAACTACTACATAAGATGTCCTTAATAGCTGAAAAAGGAATGGTGCACGTGTCAGCAGTGGCTGTATTACAAACAGCCGCTTTCTGTAATCACATAGAAACAGAGCAACAAAAAATGAGACAGAGTGTGCTTTCATTCTTTAGTAGTTATAAGAACTTCATCAAAACAAAAACTAGTACATGATCACAGCTTAACAGAAGTCACATGACCAAACATCTTCATTCCTTTTAAAATATTATAATTAGAAAGAAGTATCACTGTAATAAAATAAATGACTAACATAATAAGCAAATAAGTAAGAAAATAATTATAACTATATAGACTTTAAAATACATTTGATGTTAGTCATTCTATTAAGTCCTTGCGCTTTATCAGCACGCAGATTTAGCTGCCCGTGCACTCAAGTAAATTATTAAAGTCATTGCCATATATTCTAGTTAGTATGTATGTTATCAAGGACAAAAAAAACTACATTTTTAAAAAAGAATTACAGTGACTGGAATGCTTCACTAGAGCATTACTAAAGTCTTTACTTTTGTTATTTAAGATGTATGGCTATTAAAGAATGAAACCACTTAACCTCATATGACATTTCAGTTTTTTGTTGCCATGTCCTTGATAACATAACACATCTTAGTAACTGAAGAAAGACTGTTCTTATATCTCAGTTGACTGTCCACTATTAAACCCAAACCCCTAACATTGTTCATACTGCTTAATATAACTAGTGCATATGAAAAACATGGATTATTGCTACCAAAGTGCAGCACTTTAGTTTGACTGGCACTAAATGTTATATGCTTACACAGTGCCCAGATATACAGGGTATTTAACAAATAGCGCTGTTGTACTGCTTGATCATTTACTGAATTGATGGTTGACCTTATTTCAGTGTCATCAACAAACTTAGGAAACTCTGACATAAATATATTAAACAGCAAAAGTCAAAGCACTGAACCTTGAGGGACCCCAGCTGCTCCTTTCCTTTTATCGGGTGTAATGTCCTCAATTTTAACTTTAAAGTGCTTCTCAGTCAGCCATCCACTAGTCCATTTGACAACATACCAGCTGATACCTAATTTATACAAAATGGACAACATTTCTCCATGGGGCAATTATTTGATAAGTTTGAAACATGATTTCTTAACCACACCCAGTGATAAGTTATGACAAATGTCTCTGTCATCAATTACATTAGGTACAGGTAAGGAGGATCACTTATTTGATAAAGCTGAAAACTTGACAAGGAACAATTCAACTAATTCTTTCTGATTATTCGCTAGAGCTCCATCCTTAATTCAATAATGTTTAAGTTGGCATCCTTCCTTTTTCTCTTGCAGGAGTTAGGTCATGTTAACAGTTGTTTTAAGGGCAATGGTCTTAAATTAAATGTGAAAAAATATAGTATGGTAATTTTGATAAACAATGCATTTCCAGTATGATATAGGCCTATCAGATGCTTTCATAAGAGATTTAAGTACTCTTGTTGATAATTTCTTATCTTTTGACCATCATTTCTCTGCAGTAGTTTGGAAAGCTCGTAATTTCCAAAGGCATCTGTTCTAGATTCAAAGAAGCCTTGATTTCACCGTTGGCATTTCATCAGGTCTCTTATTGAATATGGTGCCCTTTTTAGTATGTATTTCTCTAAAATGTCATTCTGATTGAATGATCTCAGATTCCCAATTAAAAACATTGGTGGCCTCAAATTTTAGCTTAAGACAGACTGGCATCCCTCTGTCTCTTTACTCAGATGTTCTTCATGTTTCACTGTTGCAGTCATTACATTTGGGTTATCTGCTTGCAGGTAGCCCTCAGTCGGCCTGATTAACAAAGTCTTGGGTCCTGCGTCGGTTGCTGTCCCTTCTTCCATGACGTCAGGTCGTCAGGGGTATAAAACATGCAGCCAAAGCCATTACACCAGTCTTTCTTGCCGTGCGGTGCCCGAAGCAGAAGCAGTTTGCAAATGCTGGTCGGCCGACTCCTGAAATTTTCGTTTTCGAGTTTCAGAACCGAAGTCTTCAACTAAAGCTAAGTACCCCATTGGGGAAACTTTTTCTTGCTCCTTACCGATGTCAGTAAAAGTTAATAATTGCATTACTTGTGGAAAGCAAATACCTCATAAAGATTTTCATTCGTACTGTATTCCTTGCCTAGGCCCTGACCACAATGTACCTTGCTGTCAGTTTTGTGCTTTATTTAATCAGCACACTGTCCGTCGTCGGTATATTTTCACCTCTAAATATTTCGGTTCTCGGTTTAATTATCCAGAAATGTTGTAGCCATCCGACTACCGGGATTCCGAAAAAACACAAAGATAAAGACAGAGACAGGCCGCCGAGGTCCAAAACTGCTGACGACGCTTCTCCTAAGCCAGTCGCCAGTTCACCGGTACTCAGTGAGGTGCTTTTGCAGCCCCTGATACCCTCTGCTTCTGATTCTCAGGCCTCTACTGAGACCCATTCGGAGTCCGGTATGCCGTGAGATGCTTCAACTATGGAACCAGAGGATGTCTCTACCTTTGATGGGTCCAGGGCCACTGTGCAGGCACCGGCTTCTGAGGGTGTATTCAGGCCTACGGACTTGCATATTAAACCAACACCTCCTTCTTTATTTAGGCCTAAATCTCGAACCATGCCTAAAAAAACGATGCTCAGGCCACATACTCAGGCCTTTATGCCTAAAAAACAAATGATAAGAATGGCTGAAGATCTAATAACTCTTAATCAGGGGTAGCCAACCCCTCCCCCTTCTAAGAGACAGACTGAAGTTGATTATGAATCTTCTGACCAGGATTTTGTTTTTTCCTGATGATCTGGATTTGCCCTTATCTACTTATGAAGATTCAGATGCAGAGGACTCCATTCCCTCTGCTTCCCCTTCTGAGGATTTTTCTTTTGGGGAAACCTTACATACTTTAAGGGAGAATTTCCACTGGGAAAGCCAGGATTTTTTTGATTCAAAAAAGAGGCTTAGGGATTTCCTTCTCCTACCTCAGCATAGGCCTTTAGCTATTCCTCCTGCACTAGACATTGTTGATGATGCTTTTTCGGAATCTAGTTTGGCCCCCAATTCCTTGTCTCCTGCTTCCAGAAAACCTGACAGATACTACAAGTTCCCTGAGTCCCACAAATTCCTTTTTAAAAATCATATTGCAGATCCAGAGACTATTTCACAGGGGCCCAAGGGCATTAAGGCTTCTACTGCTAAAAATCCTACCTCTTCTGATAGAGACTCCAGGGCGCTGGATAGATTGGGTAAGAAGGTTTACACTTCTGCAACCTTGGCCATCAGGGCTTTAAACTGCCAGTTTCATATGTTAAAGTATCAGCAACTTGTTATTGGACTGATTAAACAGAAAATGATGTTAATTCCTGACTGTGTGGAAAATAAAGAATTACAGGATTTAATGCATTCTGCTGAAGAAGTTGGAAAACATACTTTGCAATGTGGTTTTGATTCATTAGAGGCCTCTTGCAGGGCTGCTGTTACTGGGTCTGTGTTCATAAGGCATGCTTGGCTTAAGGAGCAATCTTTGCCTGATCATGTTAAAGCTAAATTGTTGGATGCTCCCTTAAATCAGGACCGGCTGTTTGGCAACAAGGCTGAGGAAGTTCTTAAAAAGATGGAAGATAAAGCTAAATCTATGCAAACTGTTAAAGATTTTTTACAAGTTCAGCCTCCTAGATTTAGTAGGCACTGGCCCTCTAAGAATAGGTCCTTTCCAGCCCCTTCCAGGTCTTCTCAAGCCAAACCCAGACACAGCAAAAACCCCAGGTTTCAGTCCCAGGGGACACACAGAACTAAGCAGTGGGGGGCCTCCACTTCCAATTCTGGGAATAATAAGACCCCCCCCTATGGTAAAATGTCTCAATGACTTCCTTTTAAAATTTCCAAGCACTTATCAATTGACTGTCCCTTTGGGGGGAAAGATTGCTCTTCATGCAAACAATTGGGAACTCATTACCCAGGACAAATGGGTTTTAAATATAGTGTGCCAGGGATACAGATTTCACTTCCACACGTTGCCAACACCAAGCAGGTGGCCGGACCTACCCCCAAATCAGTGGGCAGAGGCCCAAAAACAAGTACTTTCTCTTTTAAGCATAGGGGCTATTCAGCTGGTACCAGAAGAGGAAAAGGGACAAGGTTTCTACTCAAGAGTTTTCCTGGTACCCAGAAAAGACAATTCATGGCATCTTATCCTGGACCTGTCTACTCTAAGCACCTTTTTGGAGATTCCAAAATTCAAGATGCTGACTCTTCACCAATTACTTCCTATGCTAGGCAAAGATGGCTGGTTGGCAACACTAGATTTAAAAGAAGCATACCTGCACATTCCAATCAGAGAATATTGCATAAGATACCTACGCTTCAAAGCAGGCTACACGCACTATCAGTTCTCTGCACTGCCCTTATCTACTGCGCCCAGGGTATTCACAAAGTGCCTGCCTCCAGTTATTGCATTTTGCAGACAAAGAAATATTCAGATATACCCATACCTGGACGATTGTCTAATTCAGGCAGAAAGCCAGGACATACTTTTGAATCATCTGGCCGTTGTACAAAGGGTTCTAACTTGTCTGGGGTACACCATAAATGAAAAGAAATCACACCTGGTACCCTGTCAACAAATTATATTCCTGGGAGCAAGCTTAAATACAACTTCCCAGATGGCTTACCTCACGCCAGAGAAACAAATTCATTTGACAACCTACTTCAAAAACCCTGCTATCTGCAAGACAAATACTGCAAGCCTTGGGGTTCATGGCCTCCTGCATTCTTCTAATTCCATATGCAAGACTGCATATGAGGAAACTACAGTGGTATCTAAAAAGCCTATGGTGTCAACATTCTCAGGACCTATAAGCAATGATCCCTGTCATACCTTGCCTACGCCTAGAGCTCCTTTGGTGGGCAGAGGCCTGCCACCAAAACAAGGGACTACCTTTCACATCACCCCCTGCCACCCAAACCCTAACAACAGATGCATCAGACTATGCATGAGGGGCTCACCAGGCAGGGAAGTGCATTCAGGGCAAATGGAAAACAAGTCAAATGCACCTGCATGCCAATCAAAAGGAAATGTTAGCTGTGCAGAATGCTATGACAGCCTTCAAGGACCACATTCTTCCAGGACAACTAATGGTAAAGACGGACAACACCACTGTTATGTGGTACATAAACAAGCAGGGGGATACACATTCTTACCCCCCCTGCAGACTGGCCTTGGCATTGTGGAACACAGCCTTGAGATACCAAGTGCACCTACAAGCTCAATTCCTGCCAGGAAAATTAAATACACTGGCAGACGGACTAAGCAGAAACCTCATGGACCCGCACGAGTGGAAACTGGAACCAAGGATTTTCAACATGTTGACAAGCAGATGGGGGAGCCCAGATATAGACCTGTTTGCCTCTCCCCAAAACTACCAATTGGAGAAATTTTGCACAAGGACTCCCCACAAACAAGCCTGGAAAGTGGATGCTCTGTCCTTCAGCTGGAAAAACCTATCAGTCTATGCTTTCCCCCCTCTGCCTCTGCACTCCAAAGTACTACTAAAAATCAAACAGGACAAACCGAGGATGATTTTGATTGCTTCAGACTGGCTGCGCCAACACTGGTACCCCCTCTTGCACCAGTGTGTCATGGTTATTCCCATGTCACCTGCCTCAGACTCCTTCCCTGTTGTCTCAGAAGGAGAACCAGATTCTGCACCCTCAGCTTCTAACACTGAACCTTGCAGCCTGTCTAATTACATAATCTCACCTTTACCATCCCTCAGTAAACCTGTGATGGATATCATTTTAGAGGCAAGGAGGCCTACTACTAGAAAATCTTATGCTGAAAAATGGAAAAGGTTCTGTACCTGGAACCAGTCTCAAGGGATGAGAACAGCAGTACCCAATTTACCTCAGATTTTACAATACTTAACTGAGATGCTTCACAAGGGCCTGTCTTTTTCCTCCATTAAAATCCACGCCTCAGCTATTTCAGCTCATTCTAACACAGAACCTCCCCTCTTCTCTCATCCACTGCTCAAGCAGTTCCTCAAAGGGGCCAAAAATTTGAGACCACCCTGGAGAGCTCCAACCCCAGCCTGGGACCTTAACTTTGTTTTGGAGAAACTCACTCTCCCTCCTTTCGAGCCAGCTGCTGCAGACTTAAAATTCCTTTCTTGGAAAACAGCTTTCCTTTTAGCAATCACTTCAGCTGGAAGTGTATCTGAATTACAGGCCCTTATGGCAGTGGAGCCTTTCATCATCTTTCATGCGGACAGGGTGTCCGACAGAACCAATCCATCTTTCATGCCCAAGGTGGTATCCAGTGTGGCTCTTAATCAGTCCGTTCATTTGACAACCTTCTTTCCCAGTCCACAGAACAAAGAGGAACGGATACTGCATTCCTTAGATGTGCACAGACAACTTAGATTTTACATGGAGAGGACTAAACTTCAAAGAATATCTGGAACAACTGCTGGTGGCATTTGCTGCAGGGGCAGAGGGGAAGGCTATTTCAAAACAAACCATTTCTAAATGGATAGGCCATTGGCATTCATTTCTGCTATAAGCACCATGGAAAACCTATCCCCCAGGGGATTAGACATCACTCCACCAGGGCTGCATCTACTTCTACAGCCTTTCTCAGAGGCGTCCCTACCAGGGACATCCTAGAAGCTGCTACCTGGAGTTCTGTACATACTTTCACCAAGCATTGTCATTTGCCAATTTTCTCTAAATCCAGAGCTGGCTTTGCCACTGCAGTCTTGCAGGGCCTTATAGCTGGTTCTAATGCTATCTAAATTCCTCCTCCCAACCATAGCTTTGGGAATCTACCCAAATGTAATGACTGCCACAGTGAAACACGCAGAACATAGTACAGTTGTGTACACTTACCATAAATGTAGATGTTCGAGTGTATTCACTGTTGCAGTCCTGGTTACCCTCCCTCCAGTCCCCAACTTCTTTTTGGCTATACCTCTACTTTCCTTTACTATGCTTAAAAGCATTTTTGGTGTAATTGCTTTTTTGTTGGAGGTATATCATTGTACTTTTATATTTAATTGCTTCCCATTAGGGGGGCACCTGACATCTGCGGCAAGAAAAACTGTTGTAATGGTGTCGGCTGCATGTTTTATACCCCTGATGACCTGACGTCATAGAAGAAGGGACAGCAACAGATGCAGGACCCAATACTTTGTTAATCAGGCCGACTGAGGGCTACCTGCAAGCAGGTAACTCAAATGTAATGATTGCAATAGTGAATACACTCGAGCGTCTACATTTATGGTAAGTGTACACAGTTGTACTTTTCTTATAGAATTCCCTTGGGGACCTGTATCTAGCTTTTCAAACTATGAAAGATCCAACCCTCTTTGACCTTCTATCTCTTTGCAGTACAAATGTTTTTTCAAAAATCCGGTTAAAGGAACTAAACCTTTGTCAGTAGATAAATAAGACATGTTGGTGTGATAGATTCATATTTCAATGTACACTTCACCTGTGGGACAAACTTCCCCTACATGTAAAGTAGAATTGCACCTTTGCTACCTTCAGTATATGAACCTAGATTATTGGTTAGGCAGTGTGACGCCCGTGCCCTGGCCCAGCAATCAAGGAGCCTTAATCCTCACCACTAACATCGGTGAGGGGTGTCTCATTTAGAAGGAAAGGATAACAAATACACACAGTAAAGTGCAGTTTCCCTTAAGAGCACACAGAGATCACAGTCAGTCTGGGGTTGGTCGCTCCCTTGCTCTCCAGGTCCCCAATAAGACTCCCCACTGGCACAGCTATAGGGTCCAGATCTCTATAGTGGGCAAGTTAAAACCTCCATCACCCTCTCTGTCCAACCAGTGCTTCGTGTCCCTGCCCAGGTAGCTGCCACACACACAAACTTTGAGAAGAGTTTATGCAACCACACAGGCACTCCTGGGAAAGGCTGGCACAGGTTCTCCAGCTGCGCCCCTTTTCCCCAGACTATATGGTAGTACCAGCTGCTACCACCCACTAATATTTATCAGCTACTCAAAGGCCCTTAGAAGGGTGTCCAATTATTACTGTGCAATATTATTATCCAATTGGTAGTATAGCCCAGGGCTAAAGCTATTGGAGTGGCTTTGTACAGATTTACCAAAGGCATGCAAGTACTCTAAAAAGCTTAAATTATCTCTACAAAAACAGCCACAGTTGAAAGGATTTAAAAATATTTAATAACAAATAGTCAAAATACAAGACAATACTTTTTACTACAGAGTGCTAGTCAAGAGTTCAGAGATCACAGAGAAATACTTAAAATAATTCAGTAGTGCAGTTCTGACATCACAGAAAAACACTTAGTCTAATCTTTCTTGTTTCTAGCTATTTCTAAGAGAAAACTGAAATCTCAGATAAACTTACATATAGAGCAAGACAGTGCTGGTGAGTTTGGATGGTCAAGACAAAAATGCATAATGCTCTCTGATTCTCTCTGTTTTTTAAATCACATTCCTGGTTCACATTACATCGTTCTTCACACTTCCCTGGGTTCCCAGGCTAACAGAAACTACATTTACATTCTTCCTCTCTGGGCAGAAACCATAGCAATAAAGGACATTTGTGCATGAAAATTCTGGCCATTAACACTGGCCTTAAAACAATAGGCAGGATGCCTCACTTTAGACTTACTGGCTCCGAGTTTTAACATCAAAGTGTCACAACATGCTTTACTTGGTCAGTAGAGTGCACTGTTGTTACATTATTTTATAGTTCCGCATGTAACACGATTTTTACCATTTAAGACAACAGCCTGTGGTTTACATTAATATTTACAGATGACAGAATTATCTCCAAAATTCTATCTGGGTAGGCTGACAGCCTTCACCCATCTTCACAGGCAACATCAAATTCTCCTTTGGCCTATCTTCGGTTGCATTTCTTGAGGCTGGAGGAAACTTCTGAATACACGTTATTGGCTAGGCTTGTAATGGCTTACAAACTGATTGCATTGTACTTGCCTATGAATCTGTAAGAATCTGCACTTAAAAATCCAAGAAGGCTGTTTAAAAGACAAAACTATAGAAAATCCCCTTTAGATTTCTTAGTTAAAGATCTTAATGAAGATTCCAGATGTTCTTCGTGTTTCACTGTTGCAGTCATTACAATTGGGTTATCCTGCTGGCAGGCTACCCTCAGTCAGCCTGAATTCCAAAGTCTAGGTCCAGCGTCGGTTGCTGTCACCTCTTCCCTGACGTCAGTGCGCCAGGGGTATAAAAGATGCAGCCGACGCCATTTTCTTCAGTCTTTCTTGCCGTGCGGTGCCCGAAGCAAAATCAGTTCGCAAGTGCCGGTCGGCCGACTCCTGAGTTTTTCATTTTCGAATTTCAGATCCGAAGTCTTCATTAAAGCTAAGTACCCCATTGGGGAAACTTTTTTCTTGCTCCAGACCAATGTCAGAAAAAGTTAATAATTGTATTTCTTGTGGGAAGCAAATACCTCATAAGGATTTTCATTCTTACTGTATTCCTTGCCTAGGCCCTGACCATAATGTTGCTAGTTGTCGGTTTTGTGCTAGATTTAACCAACGCACTATTAAGCGTCGGAACGATTTTGCATTCCATTACTTTGGCAGAAGATTTAATTATATAATGCCGTCAGAACAGCCAACAACTGGAGTTTCTAAAAAGCGCAAAGAAAAAGAAAAGGACAGACATCTGAGATCCAAAACCGACAACGAGGCTTCTGCTAGACCTGTCGCCGGTTCTCAGTAAGGCGCTTTCGCAGCCCCTGACACCCACTACCTCAGAGCCATAGGCTGCTTCTGACTCCCATGTGGGACTCCCGACTAGGCCACTGGAAATTCAAGGTATTGGACATTCGGAAACTATTCCCTCAGATGGGTCCGGAGCCGCTGAGCAGGCATCGGCTTCTGAGGGTGTTTTCAGGCCTACACAGTTATATGTGAAACCTACTTCAGCTTCAAAGGCAAAGACTAAAGCAGCTCCAAAGACAAAGAAACAGGTACAGCATTCTCCTGGACAGGCCTCCATGCCTAAAAAACAGATGCTTAAAATGGCCGAAGACCTAATTACTTTGATCAGGGGTTCCCATCCCCCTCCTGATTAAGAGGCCTAGGCAAGAGTTAGAATACGAATCTTCAGACCAGGTTTCCATTTCCTTTGATTCCTCCTCTGAACAGGAATATTCTCTTCCTCCCTATGAGGATTCTGATGCTGAAGAATCTATCACTTCAGCCTCTCCTCCTGAGGATTATTCTTTTGGGGAGACACTGCATACTATGAGGGAGCATTTCCACTGGGAGAGCCAAGATTACTCAGAATCCAAGAAAAGGCTCAAAGACTTCCTTTTATTGCCTCAGCACAGGCCCCTTGCTATCCCACCTGTTTTAGACATTGTAGATGATGTATTTTCAGAGTCCAGTCTATCTCCAGACTCTTTACCACCAGCTCCTGTTAAGCCAGACAGATATTATAGGGTTCCTGATTCACATAAATTTCTTTATAAAAACCCTGCTGCTGACCCAGAAACCATTCCCTCAGGGTCCCAAAGGGGTCAAGGCTTCTACTGCAAAAAACCCTATTCCCTCTGATAGGGTTCTAGGGCCCTAGACAGATGGGGTAAAAAGATTTATACTTCTGCTACCTTGGCTGTAAGAGCCTTAAATTGCCAATTTTGTATGCTTAAATATCAGCAATATCTTATGTCATTGCTTAAACAGAAAATGTCAACAAATTCAGAATGTGCAGACAACAAAGAAATGCAGGATTTATTGCATGCAGCTGAACACGTTGGAAAGCATACTTTGCAATGTAGTTTTGATTCTCTAGAGGCCTCCTGCAGGGCCGCTGTTACAGGTTCTGTCATTAGGAGGCACGCTTGGTTAAAAGAACAGAATCTGTCTGATCATGTTAAAGCAAAACTATTAGATGCTACATTACAGCATGTTACTTTGTTTGGTGTTAAAGCAGAAGAGGTGTTGTAGAAAATGGAGGATAAAGCTAAATCTATGCAAACAGTCAAGGATTTCTTGCAGGTACAGCTTCCCAGATTTAGCAGGAACTGGCCTACAACGAATTGGTCCTTTCCAGTGTCAGATAGGCCACAAAGAGGCAGATACAGACGCCCCAGAGGCAGATCACAGCCCCAAGGCACATACAGGCCTAAACAATGGGGTGCTTCAAACTCCAAGAGCGGAGAGGAAAAATCACAGCCATACAGGAAACAGTCTCAATGACTTCCCCCTCCCAGCACCAAGCACTTATCTTTTGGCAGCCCCTTTGGGGGGGGGGGGGGACTAGCACTTTTTTCACAAAACTGGCACATGATCACACAGGAAAAATGGGTTCTAAATATAGTATCACAAGGCTACAGGTTACATTTTCACACCCTGCCAAGGCCAAACGGTATGCCAGATCTGCCATGCAATGAATGGGCAGAGGCACAAAAACAAGTCTCATCCGTCATGGACATGAGGGCCATTCAGCAAGTACCAGAGCAAGAGCAGGGACAAGGATTCTATTCAAGACTGTTCTTGGTACCCAGAAAGGACAAAGCCTGGAGACCAATACTGGGCCTATCTATTCTAAACACATCTGGATATTCCAAAATTCAAAATGTTGACTCTAGAGCAGCTTCTGCCCATGTTGGGCAAGAAGGCTTGGCTTGTGACTTTAGATCTAAAAGAGGCATACCTGCATGTCCCAATCAGGCAAACATGCAGAAGATGCCTCGGATTCAAAGCTGGCTCAATGCACTACCAATTCTCTGCACTGCCCTTTGGCTTATCTACTGCGCCCTGGGTCTTCACAAAGTGCCTTGCACCAGTAATTGCATACTGCAAACAAAGAGGAATACAAATATATCCTTACTTGGACGACTGCCTCATTCAAGCAGAGAACAAGGACATTCTGCTACAGCATCTGGCATTTGTAAAGAGATTACTACCATGCCTAGGGTACACTGTCAACGAACAAAAATCAAAACTAGTACACTCTCAAGAGATAATATTCTTGGGTGCAAGCTTAAATACAACTGCCCAGATGGCTTATCTCACGCCAGACAAGCGAAGTCAACTGACTACCTATTTCAGGCTGTTGGCAACAAAGGCCCAGTTATCTGAAAGAAAAATTCTGCAGGCTTTGGGCTTCATGGCATCCTGCATTCTACTAATTCCATATGCAAGATTGCATATGAGGAAACTTCAATGGTACCTAAAAAGTGTTTGGACTCAACATTGCCACAGCCTGGAAACAATAGTTACTCTCATTCCCTGCCTGCAACAGGAGTTTTGATGGTGGGCGAAGGCCTGTCACCAGAACAAGGGACAGCCATTAACTCTACCCCCAGCCATACAGACATTAACAATGGATACATCGGATTATGCCTGGGGAGCCCACATGGCAGGAAGATGTCTTCAAGGCACATGGTCCACAAACCAAATGCATCTACATATCAATCAAAAAGAGATGCTAGCTGTTCAAAATGCCCTGACAGCCTTCAAAGACCTACTTCATCGGGGACAACTACTGATAAAGACAGACAATACCACGGTCATGTGGTACATAAACAAGCAGGGAGGCGCTCATTCCTACCCCCTTTGCAGACTAGCCATGACTTTGTGGGACACAGCATTGACTTACCAAGTACATCTGCAGGCACAATTCCTGCCAGGAAATATAAATACTCTGGAGGACGAACTAAGCAGAAACCTCATGGATCCCCACGAGTGGAAATTGGATCCACAAGTCTTCAGCGTGGTAACAAGGAAATGGGGATGCTCGGACATAGATCTACTTGCCTCACCTCACAACTGACAACTAAAGAGATTCTGCACAAGGACTTATCACAGACAAGCATGGAAAGTGGATGCCCTATCTTTCAGCTGGAAAAACTCAACAGTATATGCCTTTCCTCCTCTGCCTCTCCTCCCCAAGGTACTCTTAAAGGTCAGATAGGAGAAGCCAAAAATGATACTGATTGCCCCAGACTGGCCACGCCAGTACTGGTATCCAATCCTAAGGAACTTGTCTCAATGCCCAGCCTGGACCTTACCTCAAGTGCCTCATCTACTGTTCCAGCTGAACAATCGGATGTTGCACAGCCAACTCAAGACCTTAAATCTGGCAGCATGGCGGATAATGTAGTCATACAAAACACACCTCTCACTAAAGCGGTGATGGATGTCATTTTGGAGGCCAGGAGGCCTAGTACTAGAAAATCCTATGCTGGAAAATGGAAGAGATTCTGTGCTTGGAACCAAACACAAGGAATTGACACAGCTGTACCAAACATTCCTCAGATTTTGCAATACTTGACTGAGAGACTGGACAAAGACCTATCTTTTTCATCTATAAAAATTCATGCCTCTGCAATTTCGGCTCATTACAATACAGAGCCTTCAATCTTTTCTCATCCTTTATTAAGGCAGTACCTGCATGGGACCTCAATTATGTCTTGGAAAAACTCACCCTACCTCCTTTCGAGCCAGCCGCTGCAGCTGATACAAAGTTTTTATCTTGGAAAACAGCTCTGCTCCAAGCAATAACTTCTGCAAGACGAGTCTCAGTGCTACAGGCACTCATGGCTGTGGAACCTTTTATCATTTTTTGTCCAGACAGGCTTTCTCTGAGGACTAACCCAACACTTATGCCTAAGGTAGTGTCCAGTGTGGCCTTTAACCAAACTATTCATCTGCCTACCTTTTATCCAAACCCACAGAATAAGGTGGAGAGAATTCTGCATTCTTTGGACATACACAGACAGCTACGCTTCTTTTTGAACAGAACCAAAGCTTTCAGAAAGGCAGAGAAATTACTAGTGGCATATGCTGCAGGATCACAAGGAAAGGCTATGTTAAAACAGACTATTTCAAAATGGATCGGCCACTGCATTCATTTCTGCTATTCACAACATAGCAAGCCAGTTCCTAAGGGCATTAGGCCACATTCAACCAGAGCAGCAGCCACTTCAGCAGCCTTCCTCAGGGGAGTACCAACCAAAGACATTTTAGAGGCTGCTACTTGGAGTTCAGTGCACACCTTCACAAAGCACTATCACTTACCACTCTACTCTAAATCCAGGGCAGGCTTTGCCACTGCAGTTCTGCAGGGCCTAATAGCCACCCCTAATGCTATTTAGCTCCAGCCTCCCAACCTTAGCTTTGGGATTCAACCCAATTGAAATGACTGCAACAGTGAAACACGAAGAACATAGTACAGTTGTGTACACTTACCATAATTGTAGATGTTCGAATGTATTCACTGTTGCAGTCCAGGTTACCCACCCACCATCCCCCTTTTCTTTGCTGGAACTTATCTGTACTTCTCTTTTCTATAAAACCTATGTGGTGTATTTGCTTGTAGATGAAGACAAAATGTATACTTTGGTGCATGCATGTTTTATTGACATATTTTTAGGCTACCCTTTTGGGGGCACCTGACATCTGGGGCAAGAAAAACTGAAGAAAATGGCGTCGGCTGCATCTTTTATACCCCTGGTGCACGGACTTCAGGGAAGAGGTGACAGCAACTGACGCCGGACCTAGACTTTGGAATTCGGGCCAACTGAGGGTAGCCTGCCAGCAGGATAATCCAATTGTAGTGACTGCAACAGTGAATACACCTGAACATCTACATTTATGGTAAGTGTACACAACTGTACTTTCTCCCTCATCACCCCTGAAGACTTCAGACATTAAAGGAATAGTTGCAATTAATGCCCCCCAAAAAGAGGCTTGTCATGTGATGCCATTCCTTCTAGCAAAATAAAGTTACAGAAGGGCTGTAGGTTTACCTGCCAGTCCCCCTGAGTGGTTCTGCCTGTGGTGGATATTTTAAAGCTTGCCAGAAGAGTTGCTTGGTAGAACCCATATATGGTACCCGTTATCGCAAAGAAAGCTAACTGTTTCTTCTCCTGTTACAGTTTGTTCACTTTCGGTATAGTTTCAGAATCTAGACAGCATTCTCTCTGAAGTAACTATAAAAAAGGTTCCAAGCCCTCATACTGCAGCTGTCCATCCAACATACAGGAGCCCAGAGTGATAGTCATATTTGGGAAGTCTGTGTCAAAGTCCGTGACTTTATTCTTGCAAGCACTGCCTGCCTTACAGATATGGCAGATTTTCAAAGGGACCTTGATGATAAAATGTACAATGTGTTTGAAGTGATTACTGGATGAAGACCCATGTTAGAACTCTTCCTCTTACTTGAGCAGCTATCCCATGTATTTTGTGTGAAGTGGCAGAAGATGTTGCTAGAGCAACAGCATTTGGCAATGTCTCATACTAGCATTCCAGGCTGTGTCTTACAGACATCTGTAAGAAAACACCATAGTGATGTATATACATTTTACCTTCACTGGACCTCTCCTGTTTTCCAAGGAAGTTCAACAGCAGCTTGCAAATATATAAAAAGCATGGTAAACTCTCACCACAGTGAATGTGATGTCCTGTTAAGGAAAAGAGTCATCCAGGATGTCGCACCAGACCAGAAAAAGTTAAGATTTGCATTCTAGATTATTTTTGTGCTGAAGAAGACAGGCAAGCTCTGGCTCACTTTTTTATTTCAACAACTTCAGCATCATTATCTCAGAAGCATTTTGCTTGGTTAAGGTGCAGTTTGTCCTTCCTTGTCTATCAGAACAAGACTGATGTACTCACTGGACTTCATCACACTTACCTCTACATCAAAATTACCAAGGAGTTCAGGTATTTTGTATGCTTTCCTGCCGCAGCCAGTCATTACCTGCTTTGGCACTCTTTTGTTTTGGTCTCACGTCTGTCTCTGGAGTGTTATCCCAGTGTATGCCTATAGTAGCAGTTCACCAAAGACCGAAGGGAGTCAAGGAATTCTTATGTCTAGATGACTGGCTCCTTGTTGCTGTACCACTAATGGATTCAGCGAACATAAAGGAGCCTCTGTTCAGTTTATTTCCTGGGAATAGCAGTGATCCTTGCAAAGTCTTCTCATTTACTTCCAGTACAGGCTGTTCATTCAGGAAGTCCCATTCCATTTAGGGAATTCTCTGACATCAGTTATCACTGATGCGACTACTTTTGCAATGGGAGGGCACTGTAGCGGGCAGACTGTTAAAATTGCTGTGGTTCCTTGTGAGTCGTATCTTGGAATATGTACTCTGGAAATGAGAACATTTCTCGTGGTTTTAATTAATGAGTTTAAGTGAGTAGATGAGCTAGTTCAAAAACACTTTTCTACCACAGCTTGGAACAAAAGTAATGCTTGTGACATAACCGTAAGAAATGTCTTACGAACAGAACAACATAATAGAACTTGAAAGCATAACAAACAAAAATAAACTAACATTGTTCATAATAGATAGTTAAAAAACATCACACAAAGTCAGCCCCGCAAATTAAACACTATGTGTTCAGTAGCCTACATGCTGTTCTGAGGTGGTCAGAGTCGAGCTTTCTAAGCCATAAAAGACTTAGTCCTGTTTGACCTCCTGTTTCTTTGCCAAAACACTGCCTCTACAAACACCTGCACTTGAGACCTAAATCTACACCAAAACATTGCAAGACTCACTGGAGGGATGGATTGCTAACGCAGCATATTACCAGCCTGTGGAATACACAACCACTATATTTTACACAAATTACTACTTTAAGGCTAATCTTGATGACTGGATGGGTAGACATAAATTTACACCAGGCTTTTCATGTAAGAACCCTGCTCATTTTGGAAGTTTAACAGTATTAAGTGCTTGGCAAGGGTAAAAAGAGCTTTTAATATTGTCTACTTAAATTTGTATATGGCTAAGTATTTTATGGTCGTATTGATCGCTTGTCTAGTGTTATTCCTATGTTACTATGAAATGTGTAGGTAGGGCAGTAAGTCACTGAAAAGGATAACGTATTGCAACTACTGGCTTAGATAACCTGACAAAATGAAACTGTTGCAGATAAATGGGTAAGTGATTAACCAAAATTTTGCATGAAGCATTGTGTCATTTCATGTATATTATTGCAGAAATGGCCATCTTGAGTTAAGTAAGTTTCCTGACAATCAGTGTAACAAATATGTTTTCACCTATTTATTGAACAGGTAAGCCCACTGGATTCAGATGTCCCTTTTCAGAGATGGTCCATGAGCAATTTCTGGTCAGGTGACATGCTCTGAGTTGCACAATTGGCAAATAAAGATTGAATGAATCAAACCCTGTACTCTGAGCAAAGGAAGTAGCTTATTAACAACTCAGAGCTTTTATACTTTACATTAACTGACAGGCGTTAATCGACTGACATAGGTGCTCTTTCTGTTTACCTAGCTATCTGAGGAGGGTAGTTTATTTTCTAATTTCAGTGGGTAGCTTTTTCCAGTAGGACTGGCCACTACGAGCCCAAAAGATAAATAGCCCCATCAGCAGTAAGGCTTCTGCTTCTTGAGACATAATGGAGTAGCTGCTGTGCTTATTCAAGAGATTTGTAGCTAGAATACTTCATAGACTTCAGAAAATATAAATCGGCACAGATTAAGCTGTTCTGCCTGCTTTCTAAATATTGCTAGTGACAGTTAAAAGTAAGCCAGAGTTGTGGTCTTTTACTCCTCGACAGTTTAATTTTTGTCTCATGTGTCTAGCAGTACAATGCAGGAGGATTAAAGTTAAGAATTATTATTTAAGGTAGAACTTCTGTGACTTTCTTTTTAAGTGGATTTTCATTTTGTAGAGTTTTAATAATGCACTTACAAAATGTATAACTTTCATACTCTGCCATCCAATGTCAGTACGGGTTCATTTGACATGGACAATTTTTTAAGGAAATATAATTAAATTTCAGGCAAAAGCAGAGGTTATGATATAATCTTAAAACATTTAGCTAGTATCTTGCACGGTTGCTGAACTTTTAAGGAGAAGGTTCTAGACATCTGCCTCATGGCTGCTCTTCATGTTCATTCCAAATGTGGAACATTGCAGTCTGCATTTTCTGAAATGTGTTACAATTTCTCCTAAAAAGACAGCAGTAGGTTTGCAAATCTACAGTAGTCTAATTAATATTACAGGAGCTGCCAGTAAGTCACTATTTTGGCTACACCCCATCAACATAGGTTGATAGGGCCAGGGCCGAGGTAGCCAGTTGGCAGTTTCTGTAATCTGCTCTGCAACTATTAATACAAAATTGACAGGAATTTTTCCAAAAAGCTTTCTCAAGAGAAGTTGCACTAAAATATTTTGTTTAAAAAATAGTCAGAGGTTTATCAAGTAATTTCTTTTCAAGTCTCCAGAAATCCTGTCAAACAATACAGAGTCATTGGAAAGGATAAAGGATGAGCCACTTAAGATTTACCTCTCAGCACTCCATGGTAAAAATGGAGCTACCAACTTTACTCTGAAACATAAAAGATCCGTCAACATAAAACGGGTAAACTTGATATGATAATGGAAGACTGTAGAATGCAAAAAGGTCTTGTTAGAGATATTGTCAAACAACAAGGCTCTGAAATAAGTGCAGTGGAAGAAGCCATGATTGACATTGAAGGATGAATTTCAGAAGGAGAAAATAAAATTGATTTCTTATTAATGCAAAAATAACTTGTACCTAGGAAAAAACAGATAACTTAAAAGAACCGATCAAGAAGGAGTAGCATTAAACAGGAAGAGCTTAAGTGAAACACCAGGACTAGTAGAGTTTTTAGTAGAATTTGGAATAGAAGCTGCTATAAAAGGAATAATTAGTAGAGCATACAGAATATTGCATTGTAACTATAATAATCCACCTGAAGAGGTTAGAAAGGATTGGGAAGAGAGACTGGATAAGCAATTCACAAAGAAACAATGGGAAATGTATGTATGTCTCCCAAATATACAACAAAGTCTAGAAAATGTAGTTTCTTTGCTTGGAAGCGTTTACATAGATATATTTTATACCCCAAGTAGACTCCAAAGAATTTTTCCTCAGGTAGACAGCAAATGTTGGAGATGTGATTGGGAAGAAAAGGGTAATTGGGAGCATATTTTCTGTGAGTGTATTGAGTTGGCAGACTTTAAAGATTCCCTGCAGACTACTCTGCCAGATATACCGAGTGTAACTAAGGAAATAATTTTTTTGAGCTATGATAAAGAATTTGAATTGCCTAGACATAGTAAGGCCTTGCTGCATCTAATTATGATGACTGCCAAAAAAAAGCAATTACTAGAAAGTGAAAATTAAAGTCTAAACTGTACTAGAAGTAGTGAATAGAGTAACAGAATTAAAACAGTTGGAATTGGGATCTTTAGAAAAGGGTAGGAGCAAATTACATAGAAAAAATGGGAATTGTGGAACAATGCATGCAAAGGAGGAACAAGGTTTAAAAAAGGCAGGCTCTGAATGAGCTATGTAATGTTTGACTGACAATGACTGGATAGATTATAAGTGATGTATAATGTTTGCAAATAAAATTATGTCAGTGTGTTTTGTTTTCATTTGTATACATTTATGGTTGCTTATGACATATGTGATAATTTAATAAAGATGTTTCTTGTTTAAAGAAAAGAGTAACATTAGAATATATAGTAAACCAGAAAAAAAAACATAGGTTCATAGGTTCATACTAGGCTATCTGCCCTGGGGCAATTATAAGCCTAGCCCAATTTTGTTTGGCGTACGCCACCCCTTGATTTGAGTATACTGTGCCCTTTTCAAGGTTTAGTTTGCTGTGCCTCTGTCTAATAGAGACACGGAAGTAATCCCCGGGACAAACCTACGATCCCCCATCCACTCATCAAGATTCTTCTTGAAGAGTTTCAGTGAGGTGCTCTGCCTAACATGAATTGGAATTTTATTCCAGAGCGAAGGGAGCCTCTGGGTTATGAGTCAGTCCCTCCAGCAAGTTCTATTTATTTCAGTGCTGAGGTTCAAGTCCCTCGAGCGTGTGGCTCTAAGGGATTTAGATTTACTGAAGTGGAGCATGTCCATTAATTCTGGATTGTACATAGCTTTATATGTCAGGCATAGATCGCCTCGAAGTAGGCGATATGCAACTGAGTAGAGCTGGAGTTTTTTTAACCGAGCAGCATATGGCATCTGTTTGAGTCCCTTGATCCTCTTGGTGAGGTACTTTTGGGGTCTTTCTAATTGCTGCAGGTGTCGGGTAAGGTACATCCCAAAAGGGGCATTGTATTCTATGATGGGCCTGATGAGGGATGAATAAAGGGGCACGATTACCTCTCTTGATCTAGAGGTGAATCCTTTTATGATGAGGTGGGCTATGTAAAAGGTCTTTCTAACCACTTTGGCAATGTGGTTGCCAAAGGAGAGAGTGCTATCAACTTGGGTCCCCAGATCCCTAATTTCTTTCTCTGTACCTAATGGGTTACCGCCTATGTGGTAATTTGTGGGCATATTGTTTTTGCCAAAGGGTATGACTATACACTTTTTGGCATTTAGCTTTAGACCATGGCTCTGGCACCAGTTATCCGTCTCTGTGAGACCTTTTTGAAGGATGTTTGTGTCAGCTGGAGAGTTGATTATGGCGCCTAGTTTGCAGTTGTCTGCGAACTTGGTGAGCCATAGTCCTCCCACGTTGGCCTGTACCTCGGAAAAGTATATACTGAACAAGAGCGGTCCCAGGACAGAACCTTGTGGGATGCCACTTGTGACCGGTTTCGAGTCTGACATGGCTCCAGCAACTCTCACTCTGTGGGTTCTGTCTTTGAGCCAGTTTGCGACCCATCTTGTGACATAGGGGTTTATATTTAAGCTGGATAGCTTATCTATGATGCCCGAGTGGGGTATTCTGTCAAATGCCTTTGCTAGGTCCAGATAGGCTGTGTGGACTACCTTCCCTTCATCTATGGCTTTGGTGACTGTTTCAAAGAAGTCAACCAGGTTCAAAAGGCAGGATCTGCCCTTGAAGCCGAACTGGGTAGGATCTAGTGTCTGTAGGTCCCCAATGTCTTTGTTTATAAACTCCATGATGATCCTCTCCATAGCCTTGCAGACTAAGCTAGTCAGGCTTATGGGGCGATAGTTTCCAGGGTCCGTAGAGGCTCCACCTTTGCGGAGTGGGACCACTGTTGCTGTACGCCATTCTGTGGGCACATATCCTGTAGTGAGGCTGAGATTGTACAGCTGTTTTATTTGAGGGATTAGTTCTTCTTGGAGTTCATGTAGGACACAACCCGGGACGCCATCTGGTCCCATGGAAGCAGTGTTTTTTGCTTTTGAGAGGGCAGCCTTCACCTGAGCATCAGAGATGTTTGGGAGGCAGCCCTCTGCTGGGATAGATACTTGCTCTTTTTTTGGGGGGGAGGGGGTGGAGAAGTTTGCACTGAACCTGTCTGCCAGGATATTGGCGATGTCTGTGGGTTCAGTGTATTTTTTGTCGTTTAGAATCAACTCAGAACAAGTCTGGGAGTTGCATCCCAGGTTCCTAACATAACTGAAAAAAGCCTTATGATTGTCTTTAGTGTCCTGAGCAATTTTTCTCTCGAAGCTGGCCTTGGAGGATTTTATGAGGGATCGTAATTTTTTGCTAGTACTGACCAGAGATGCCTTCCCTATTAGGGATTTTGCTCTATCATGTAGGTATCTTCCTCCTTCTGTTGTACAGTTTATTTATGGCTGGGGTTTACCAGACTGGACGCCTGCCTTTGGATGTTTGGGTTTTCGTTTTGTTTGGGATAGCATGATCCATGCATTCCTGGAGATGTCCATAGAATGCGTTTATATAGGATTCTGCAGTTTGGGCTGTAGTTTCCACTGGCCCTGGGGCCTTGAAGGATTCCACTTTGGTTTTGAGAAGTGAGAAGTTCGCTTTTGAGAAGTTTTTCACTGTGGTTTTCTGGGCTGGGGTGAGAGTATGTTAAACTTTTTAACGTACTGAGAGTGTTAAACCTTTTAACGTACTGGTTGCCAAAACTGCTAAACATATCATAAGCTATGTTATTCACTACTTCCATAGCTCTAGTGGCTTCCATGGCTTATTGTAGTCATGAAGTGATGTGTACATTGTTAGTGCACTGGGTGCAGGGTTCTAATCCCCTGAGGGTGATATGTTGCCATTGCTTCATTGGATTCCCTTGCTAATGTACTGGTATGGAGAATATTGATAGGAAAGTCATGGGTTCGGTTCCCTTAATACCCATCTTGAATGATTTTTGTAACATGGCTAACTAATCTGTTTCAGAAAATATGAGTGACAAAGGCATTAAATGTATTACTCTTTTAAAGTTTTGCAGTTGGTGCAGAGGGGAGACTGTGAGCTGCAGTTCTTCTGGCACAGAGTTTGATTCCCTCAGCCCTCATTTGCCTACTGTGTGACCTTCAGCAGGTCACTTAACCAGCCAGTGCTTAGGGACTCCTGGAAAATTGGGCTAGGCTCTGCAGTGGTCCTCTGGACTGCAAGCCTGGTAAATGCATATGAACCTGTGAACAGTGACTGTTCTTCAAAGGTAGTGAATAAAATGAAAGCTTGAATCTCGTTAAACAATAAAAAGGCAGGCATTAGAAACATTTTTTTCCTGCAGAACAATGTCCTGTTAGATGATCAAAAGACTTTTGATTTTCTTGACATATCAGTCACTTTTATAAAAAGATAATACGTAATAAAATAAGTATGTATACTAAGTAATAAAATAAAATCTTGGAACATGTTGAAGAAATTGAATGGAGTTCTGCCATCTTGAAAAGGCAAGCTGAAAGGAGTGGATGGAAAACATGAAAAAGCAAAAAGTAAAAAAGTTTAAGAGCAAATAATTTATTTTTTCAGGTGTATTTACTCATTTTTCATAGCTGTCTACTAGATATGATCTGATATAATAATTTTCGGGTGGATCTTATGTCCTGTCACATTTAAACTTTGATAATGAGTAGATAAGACAGTAGTGACTGATATAATAATAATAATTTGTCTTTTAGTCTAAACAGCTATACTGATGACTACATGCAAATTATTTATTAGCTTACTTGTACTATACATAGAGTCAAAGAATGGCGATATGGCTTTTTATGCCTTGCCAATACCCATGCTTAGAACTTACCTTCCTTTTCTAGGAATGATAGACCAGTCATACACAGAGTGAATTTATAAATACCTATTCAGTTTTCCTAATTCTTTCTTTTTTAAAAGAAAGATGCGTGTCATATTACTTGATCTGGAAAGTATGTTTATTCCAAAGAAGGGTAGTCACTGCATGATAAGTCTGTCTGTCCTCCATGATTTATTTACTTATTTGCTGTAGCAGGTTCAGATATCTGATTCTAATGTTCACGTGACTGACTGATTTATGGAAAAATAAGAGATCTTGGACGCAGGCTCTCCAGTGTCCCAGTAAGCAAGGCACCTATCATTTCTTAAGTTTGTTTTATTATAATACCAACTGCCAGCATATTTGTTTCTTTACTCTGTTTACCCACATAGATGCTTGATTACTGTATAGAATTAGAATACGCTGTTGGTTCATTTTTTAATGTTAACATTGATGGTCTAGTGATAGCACATAATCTTGATGGGAGACTGTTTACGTAGTTAGTGCATCTCTTTTTGGTGTATGGTCACATTTTTTGCTTTTAGCTTTAACATGCCTTTTAGCTTTAACTGAAGAGTTGAAGTAAATTCAAAAGTCAGTGAAAGTTTTAGACCTCACTTTGATTTTAATATAACCTAATCCTTACATCTGTCTCCTACTCACTGGTTAAAGTAATGTTGCAAGCTGTATTTGACTGAGAAAGATACCTTTTTATTCCCCCTGCATCTTGCTTTTATGAAGTTTTCATATGGGCAAGGATCCTTTGTTTATCAAAACACCAAACATCATGCTGTCATATGGATTTCAGGAAATTAAGTCCCAAAATAAGAAATGTGACTCCTGCACAGAACACCAAAGTGATCCTGTAAAGGCACTACAAACTCCATAATTTATGCTTCAAATCAAACATAAGTTGATTATTATGAAAGACCTTTTAATATAATTATTTTTGTTATAAATGCGACTTTATTACTTCAGTTTTATATTTCAATTAATATTTCAGAGTCTGATTTGAATGTAGTTATGGTCTAACTCTGCAGTCACTTAAGAAAAGGAGAAAGGAGTAAAAAGAAGAATTAAACAAAAGCAGAAATTAAAAGCGAGAGAACTTTAGTACGGACTGTACGTATTTTTCTCATCCTCCATTCTTATGCCCAACAATTTAATCGGGTACTTAGTAAATAATTGAGCTAGCATAAGTTCCTAATTTTAAATTTGCATTTTGCATAGACAGATAAATTGGACTTTACTGCATATTGATAATAGAATTTTTCATGGCAACTATTGTATTGTAGTTGTGAAAACATGAACACTCCTTTTATAAAGAGACTGTTTGGATGCTTAGTAATGTAATTTAGTCTACCTTACATGTGGGTTTGATAATTTTACTGTGGTGATATTTATTACAATAAGTTATGTAAAAGCCCTTTTGTTCTAAGAAGTTAAAAACATTTGTATTATTTTAAAATGAACTTGTATTTCTTCGCTTCCTGATTACCCTGTTGGCTTATTGCTTGATGACTTGATATTTAATAATAAAGTTATGAGATTGTATAGTTGGATGAAATGAAACTATCATTTTCTTTTTCTCCTTCAAGTCTTTGTAATATTTAATTATAATAATACAGACTAAAGGGTTTTAAAATAACACTCATAAGTATCCCGTAAAATACATATTACTTATGTTTTATTATAATTTTGGAAAATAATTTTAATCTCCATTATGAAGACCAGTTACATTAAAAATATGTGCATGTGTGGATATATGAGTAGGCACAAAATGGCTTTGAGGATAAGGTTGAGTGCAATAAAACAAAATAAAGAAAAATAAGACCTGGTGGTTTCCCTGCATTTAATAAAAGAATCCATTTCTGTTCAGCTGCCTCCGTAATACTATCAACAGATTCTTCACACACTTTTAAGTTTTTTGTAATCCAAGTTATAGAGGCCAACCTATGAGGAGGAGACATTGATAGTATTATGGAGGCAGCTGAACAGAAATGGATTCTTTTATTAAATGCAGAGAAACCACCAGGTCTCAATGGTACCTTCTCTGTTAAACCTTTTTTAAAATTGAGATGACTCAAACCTTGATTTAATTATGTATATTTTCTTCATTTGACATGACATACATAATTTTTATATGTATTTTTATTATCAAGCATACAGATTTTTATCCTAATTTACATCAGGTTTTAAAAGTTTTTAACATTTTCTGTTTCTTTAAATGAATCTCTTTACCATGTTTAACTTGATGACATCAGCTAATTAGTTAATTGAGAGTCTGTATATATCATAGTCTTTATGTATTGCTATTTGTCTGATGAAGCGACAGTTTGTGCTCGTGAAAGCGCTTACTTTATTTTTATTTTTGCTTTATTAAAGAGCCTTTGGTTGTGTAAGTTGAGTGCATTTTTGTATATATATTTTTCCATGTGTGGATA
>NC_056732.1:1499990354-1500080354 GCF_019279795.1 Protopterus annectens | reverse complement strand
CCATCACACCATGCTAAACTTCTAGGAGTCGCAATAGACTGCAAAAAGAGATTTGACATCCACATATCGCAAACAGTCAAAAAAGTACATAAAAGACTTGGAACATTATATAGGAATAAACACTTCACAGACATCACTAAAGCTGCTATTGCCCAAACCCACCTGATCTCTACACTGCTCTGTGCATCTCCTATACTCTTAAACCTAAGAAAATCTGAAATGTCAAAACTAGAAATCTGTTACAATAAAATCGCCAGATATACCACAGATTCACCATTTAGATCACACCACTGTGCAGCACTCAAAAAACTTAACTGGCTGGAACTCCCTCAGCTCCTCTTTAGCCAGCTAACTACAGCCCATAAAAATCTTCTATAATCCTGAAAAAACACCTGCCCTGAGAAAAATGTTACTACTGTGTTGCACTACCAGAACTCTATGCACCACCAACAAACCCCTTGTTAAGACCAACACAGCCAAAAACCTGACTGGTGAATCCCTCTTCTCAGATTACATAGGCAAATTCTGGAATGGACTACCACAGGACATTATATCCACTCCTACCCTTAACCAATTTAAAAAATACTAAAAACTCACTTAACTAGTAAGTGGCTGTGTCGCTGCTCTGCTTCTGACTAATCTATCGCCCACAAAAAAATATGAGTACCTCTACCTCAGTTAATACTAACGCCCAACCATTCTACAATTAATCTGTCTCCTACAGAAAATATGACTACTTCTACCTCAATTATTAACAACACCAAGCATGCTATACTTTTTCTGATTTCAAATAACAAAACTATCAACTTACTGGCAGTTCTTAACTACCAGGAGACTAACTTGTACAGTAACTTAGGACAAAGGTATACTGACTAACCTTACTTGAATCACAGACTTTTGATAAACTGATTGACTGTATATATACTGAGCTACCATAAAATGACTGTAAAATTTGCATCTTCTTTAGCTACGTTAATCTGCATGCATCATGTATTTTCTATATTGTATTCTTCTTGATGCATTCTAAATGTATGCACCCTGTATTTCCTACAATTATCTTCTATCTCGTCTACATTGCATGTTAATGTGGAGTTTTTCTCCCTGGGTTCCGGTGAAAAAGGATGTGTCCAGTCAGACTTTCCCGGTAAACAAATGTAAAGTAAAATATATATATATATATATATATATATATATATATATATATATATATACATACATATATATATATATATATATATATACATATATATATATATATATATATATATACATATATATATATATATATATATATATATATACATATATATATATATATATATATACATATACATATATATATACATATATATATATCTATATATATATATATATATATATATATATATATAATACATACATACATACATAGTAATCCTATATATATATATATATATATATATATATATATATATATATATATATATATACATATATATCTATCTATATATATATATATATATATATATATATATAATACATACATACATACATAGTAATCCTATATATATATATATATATATATATATATATATATATATATATATATATATATATATATATATATATATAGGATTGCTATCAAAAGCTTGAAACCCACAACCGCAAATGTTGGTTTATGTGACTCGTATGCTCGACTCATAAATATTAAGTCTGTAGATTGGATGTACTCTCTAGATATGTACGTGTGTATCCAAATAAGAAAGTCCTGCAAGAAGTTTTTTGCGTGATAGGTAATGTACAGTACTTGCAGTTTAAAGGCCTCTGCTTTGGAATATACTACTTTATTATAGGTTCATAGGTAGGTACTAGGCTATTGGCCCTAGGGCCTATACAAGCCTAGCCAAAAATGTACCCTGGCTTTCGCCACCCAAGAAAATTATTTTCCTGTGCCCCTGTGAAGCAGAACCGCAGAAGTGATCCCCGGGGTGAATTTCCTATTACCCATCCAATCATCAAGATTTTTCTTGAAGAGTGCTAATGAGGAGCTCTGTTTGACATAGATAGGTAGTCTGTTCCAGAGTATGGGAAGTCTCTGGGACAGGAATTATCCCTCCAGCATGTTCTGTTTATTGTGGTGACAAGGTTTAGGTCCCTAGAGCGTGCAGCTCGGAGGGATTGGGATTTCTTTAAGTGGAGCATGTCCAACAGCTCTGGGTTTGACATAGCTTTGTATGTTAGGCAGAGATCGCCTCTGAGTAGGCGATATGCGACAGAGTAAAGCTGGAGTTTTTTGAGACGGTCTGCGTAAGGCATCTGTTTGAGGCCAGTAATCCTCTTTGTGAGGTATTTTTGCGGCCTTTCCAGTTGTTGTAGATGTCTTGTGAGGTACATACCAAAAGGGGCGTTGTACTCTATAATGGGTCTAATGAGTGATGAGTAGAGGAGAACAATAACCTCTTTTTTTCTGGATGAGAAACCTTTTGTGATGAGGTTTGCCACATAGAAGGATTTCCTGACCACTGTGGTGATGTGATTATCAAAAGAGAGACTACTGTCCACCTGTGTCCCAAGGTCTCTTATCACACTTTTGGTGTTAAGTAGACTACCGCCTATGTGGTAGTTCATGGGTACATTGTTTTTACCAAAGGGGATGACAATGCACTTTTTGGCATTGAGCTTGAGACCATGGCTTTGACATCAGGCATCTGTCTCAGTCAGGCCCTTTTGTAGGATGTCCACATCGTTAGGAGTTTCGATAATGGCTCCTAGTTTGCAGTCATCTGCAAATTTAGTTAGCCAAAGACCTTCTGTGTTAGCCTGTACTTCATAGAAGCAGATACCAAACAGGAGAGGACCCAGGACTGAACCCTGTGGTACTCCACTTGTCACTGGTCTGAAGTCTGATTTGGAGTCTGCTACTTTCACAGTGTGTGTTCTGTCAATAAGCTAGTTGGCAACCCACCTTGTGACATAGGGATTTATACCTAGTTTAGTGAGTTTATCTATAATTCCAGAGTGGGGGATGGTGTCAAACGCCTTGATGAGATCTAGATAGGCTGTGTGAACCACCTTACCCTCATCTATGGCTTTGGTGACTACTTCAAAGAAGTCTGTCAGGTTTAGGAGACGTGATCTGCCTTTTACAAACCCAAACTGTGTGGGGTCCAGAGTTTGGAGATCTCCAATGTCTTTGTTTATGAGTTCCATGATGATACGTTCCATGGCGTTGCAGACCAGGCTCGTCAGGCTAATGGGGCACTAGTTCCCAGGGTCTGTTGTGGCCCCTTCTTTGTGGAGTGGGATAACTGTTGCGGTGTGCCATTCAATGGGCACAAAGCCTGAGGTGAGGCTATGACTGAACATGGTACTTAGGTGGGGTGCCAGTTCATTCTGTAGTTCATGAAGAAGGCAGCCTGGGATGTTGTCAGGTCCCATGGATGCTGTGTTCTTGGCTTTGGAGAGTGAGGTTTTTATCTGTGCAGCCATGATTACAGGAACTTTGCATTCTTCCAGTATAAAGATGGGCCCTTTAGGGGGTGAGAGGGGGGTAAAGTTAGCACTGAACCTATCTGCCAGGATGTTGGTAATATCAGTTGGTTCTGTATATTTAGTGTCATTGTGCTGTAACTCAGAGCAGATATGAGTGTTGCCACTGAAATTCTTGAAATAGCTATAGAATGCTTTGTGGTTGTCTTTAGAATCAGTGGCAATTTTGTTTTCATAACTAGCTTTGGAGGATTTTATGAGGGATCTCAGCTTCTTACTGAGGCTGACCAGGGAGTGCCTCCAATCATGGGATTTGACTCTTTTTTGCAACAGTTTCTTTCTTCTGTTGTAGAGTTTGTTTATGGCAGAAGACCACCAGATTGGCTTCTTTTTTTTGGAGGATAGCATCTTGGTTCTGTTAGGGATAGCACGATCCATGCACTCGTGTAAGTGCTTATAAAGCGCATTTGTGTAGGATTCAGCAGTCGTATCTCTATTGCCCATCTGCATGGGTGTCGTGAAGTTGGCTTTGGAGAAATTTTTTACGGTTGTTTTCCTAATGGGGGGTGGGAGCGGGATGTGGATGTCTAGGGTGATTAGCTTGTGGTTCAATCTGTCCAACGAGGAGCTGACCTCTGGTGTGGAACGCCGGTCACCCATGTTGGTGATGACCAGGTCTAGGATATTGCTGTCCCTGGTGGGGGTGTGGATAAGTTGATCCAAGGCGTTGGAATTGATGATTTCCAGAAAATGTTGAGCAAAAGAGTTGGTACATGAGTAGTTTTCCCAGTTAATGGTAGGGTAGTTGAAATCACCCATTATTAAAGTGTTGGGTTGTACCTTAATATTTTCCAGTGTATCAAGAAAAGAGGAGTGGGATTCCTGGGGCATGGTGGGGGGTCTGTAGCAAGCTACAATCTGGACTGCGGTTTTGCCCAGAGTTAGTTGAACTTGGATAATCTCGGATGCATTATGCTGAGCAACTAGCTTGGAGGTGTGGATATCCTTAATGAATATGGACACACCTCCACCTTTAGTGTTTCGGTCTGGGTTCGGTGGCCGAAATGTGTGGTATGAATTATAGCCTGGTAATGCAGGGGTGCTCTCTGGAGCTTTGAACCAGGTCTCTGTCACTGCACAGATGTCAATGTTCTCCATTTTAAGGAGTGCCTTGAGTGAGTGCATTTTGAGGTTTAGACTTCTAGCATGGAGTAGCATTACCCTCAAATTTTGCTTGTTTGTACCTGTTACGGTGGTGAATTTGTCATTTGAACCTTGCCTAAAAAAGGCACTATAGGGGTGGCAAGAGCCTTTGCCAGTATCCGGAATCACAAGGGTGACAGGTGCAGGCCATCTCTGGCAAAGCAGCGTGGTGTGTTGATCATGTCATCCCAGACAGACAGATACTGGATTCCCTTAGAATGATACCAGAAGCTTAGCCAATTGTTAAAGTCAATCATTTTGTCCTTGTACTGTGGTATTATTCTGGGTGATGGCAGGATGCTACTCAGGGCTAGGGTCATACCTGCCTGGGCTACAATATCGGAGAGCTCCTCCATGTCTCTTTTCATGTAGTCCAGGGAGGTACGTCTCAGGTCATTCACACCAACATGGACAATGACAGAATCATATTTGTACTTGTTGTGGAGTGACCTGAGTGCGTGCGTTATGTGGCAGATCCTGGCAGCTGACAGTAACTTTTTCCTTGTTTAGCCTGGTGAGTGGAACATCAATGTGCCTGACTACTACTGCTTTACTTAAGTAGAGGCACAGATTTGTTAGCCCTCCATCCCATTATCTGTTTTTAATATATCCCCATCTATCAGTGCCTTCTTTGTATATATTGCCCCATAACGAGTACTGCAAATATAGTTTGCTATGTTGAGTTGTCCACTGTGTTACCTAAGTGAACCAGATAAACATAGGATGATTGCAGCTGAATTCTGATTATTCTGAGTCTGGCTTGCTTCTGTTTGCACTGCATATTTGTTTGCATGGGTTTCCCACTTTCTTAAAATTCTAGAGTCATGCTGGTGGGTTGATTTACAGTAGTAATTTGTCCCTAAGTGTACATGTAGATGTATGAGTATGTGTCCTGTATTGGACTGGTTTTACAAGTTAGAGCTGGTTCTCTCATGGTTCTTACTACTTGCAAGGAAAAGATCCAGCCTCTGTGACTCTGAGTTAGATGACGAGGGGTACTGAAAATCTGTGAACATTCTATAGAAAAGACAGAGCTTCATTTTCTTGGCTCAGGAAACAAATACATTTTCTGGTTTTATACAAGCTCATGCTCAAGTAATGTATAGGTGAGCAGAAGTAGTTGTTTTAAGAACTTGCATTACAGTGTTTACATCTTGTTGTTATAACCCAAGTTCCCTTATTCATTTTGAATTTTAACAGATTAATCATCAAGTCAGCTGACATAAAAGACATTATTTCATGAAGTACTGAGTACGTACGGAATGACTTGGCTACTGCTGCAAAAGAAATGGAGGGCAAAACGTTTTCCAGAAATATGCCTTTCAGCACATGTATTTGAAGATGCTGATAGGACCATTAGCACATTTTGTACTGAAATGTGTTAATATGTGGACTAGCCTGTAACAAAGCAGTACTGAGATAATGAACAACTATTAAGTTGTCAGTAAGAAACTCTGATTAGTTTGGCTGAAGGAAACTATTTGGATTAAGTGAATTAAGAACTAAGCCAAAAACAGGACATTTTATCCATGGCGAGGCAGTTGTAGACTTGTTCAGGATGCCTGCCAAGAAATAGTACGTTTTTTCTTCTTGTGTTTGGAAAAAGGAAGTCCTACATCTGATTGACAGAAGTACAGAAGTATTTATTAAGTTAGCAGAGAAAAAGTCCAATGACCCTTCTCTCAGCAGAAACTAGACACAGCCACTGTCATGTGTTTATTATTAGGAAGTTAGTACACATTCCTGCTCAACTTTACTGATCCTTCTAGTAATCATTACATTTCTGTGCAAGATGTCTTGCAACCGATCATACCAAAGCACTTGACTTGCATGTTAGTAAGAACATGCAGAAATTTACTAGCTGGCTGTTTTTCAGAGTGGAATTCATGTTATTATTAACTTCCATGACTCTGCTTACTGTTACACGAGATCTTAAATGCTGGTCCCAAAACTAAATAAACAAACTGCAATTCAAAGGAAAAAAAATCCAAAACTCAGTGTTAAAATATTAAACAATTTTTGCAGGGGGTGGTTTTCATCTTTATATCCTGCACTCCTCAAGTTCATAGGCTCATAGGTTTACCAGGCTTAAAACCACTGAGGCCTTTTTAAGTGTAGTCATGCATCTCAAATCTGTGACAAGTTCTGGTACCCTTGGTAGTGTAACCAGGGGCTTAGGAGATGAAATATTTGCCAGCAGGGACCTGGGAGATTAAACATTTACAAGACTGCCTTTGTCAATTAGAGACACAGGTGCCAAACCAGGGAGTGAATGTCCAGTTCCCCATCCAGTTGTTCAAGTTGCACTTGAGTTGGGTTAGGGAGTAACTCTGTTTCACATGAATGGGTAGCTTGTTCAAGGGAATGGGTAGTCTGTGGTGATGCGTAGCTGTCTCTCCAGTAAGTCCTATTTATACATGCAAGGTCTTAGGCTTTAGAATGGGTAATCCCGGTGCTGTTTATTTTATGGATATGGTTGAGGTCCATCAGAATGGGATCTGATAATGGCTTGTATGCCAGACATGGATCTTTCCTCAACAGCCTGTAGGAGACAGAATACAGGGTATTGTACTCATTGACAGGTGTGATGATTGCTGAATGCAGTAAAACAATGACTTCCTTGGACCTAGATGCCATACATTTGTTTGTAAGTTGCACGACTTAGAACAATTTTCTCACTACCATAAACACATGATGGTTGAAGGCTGCATTACTGTCTACAGGTGTCCTGAAGTCCCTGACTACCGGTTCAACTCTTAGGGGGTGTGTTGTCAATATGGTAGTTACCAGAGGCAGCTGACTTTCCGAAGGATACTGTTATACATTTCTTGGCATTTAGTTTTAGTCCATGGCTCTGACACTGGTTATTTGCCTGTATCAGCCCTTACTGGAGAACATTAGCATTGGTGGGGATTGTAGGACTGCTCATTATTTGCAGCCGTCTTCAAATTTGGTCAGCCACAGACCCTTGACGTTGGAGTGATCCCAGGACAGATTCTTGAGGGGACTCTACTTGTGACTGGTCTCTTTATAGAGGTGGACTCTCCAGTTCTAACTTCCTGGGTCCTGTCTGTGAGCCAGCTGGCTATCCACCTGGTGATGTAAGTAAAGGTTTATACCTAACCTCCTGAGTTTGTCAACAATGCCCGGGTGGGACATTGTGCCAAATGCATTGGCCAGGTCAAGGGTGGTAATGTGAACTGTTGTGCTCTCATCCAGTGCTTTGGTACCCTTCTCAAAGAAGTCCACAAGGTGTAGTTTGCATGACCTGCCCTTGAAACCAAACTGGGTTAGGTCCAGTGTCTGGAGGATGTCCTTCAAGGATGCATCTGCAGTCCTAACAAATGGGTTGTCCTGCCTCAGGCAGCCCTTCGGTCGGCCGGATTCCAAAGTCTGGGTCTGGCCTCGGCTGATGTCGCACTTCACCCGACGTCATAGCTGCAGTTCAGTGGGTATAAAGGCATCAGCTGACGCCATTTTCCTCAGTCTTTCTTGCCGCGTGGCACCCGAAGCAGAAGCTGTTCGCAAGTGCCGGTCGGTCAGAACCAGAGATTGCTACTACCGAAGACTTCTAAAAAGCTAAGTACCCTGTTGGGGACTCTTTCTTGCCTCAGCCGATGTCAGAAAAAGTGAATAACTGTTTAACTTGTGGGAAACAAATACCTCATAAAGATTTCCACTCTTACTGCCTACCTTGTTTAGGCCCAGACCATGACGTAGCAGCTTGTCTAGCCTGTGCTTCTTTCAACCGACGGACACTTAGACGTCGGTCGGAATTTGCTGAGGAGTTTTTCGGCTCCGCTTTTGCTTACAACATGCCGTCGGAAACTCCGACTTCACAATTAGCTAAAAAGCGCAAGGAAAAGGACCGACGCTCGCGGTCCGCGGTTTCGGCCGAAACCGCGGTTAAGCCAACCGCGAGTGTCTTGGTTTCGGCTGAAACCGAGTCCTCGGTTCTTCCTTCGGCCGAAAGCTTGCCTCCTACCGAGGCCTCATCCAGCATGGCTGAATCTGCTACTGAAATTCCACCTGCCCTTACAGGTTCACAGGATTTATCTGATACTATCCCTTTAGATGTATCTACTCCTGCACGTGGAGCTGCTAGGCCCCCTGCATCCATGTCAATTAAGGCTTTTGCCAGGGCTAAAGCAACAAAATCAACCAAGACTGTGCCTGCTAAGACCCCCTCTCACAGGCCTAGCTCTAGTACTCAAATGCTTAGTCTAGCTGAGGATCTCATTTCTTTGATCAGGGGATCCCAGACTCACCCTGACAGGGCCTCTCACCCACCTCCAGAGAAGAGGCCTAGAGCAGAGCCCCCTGAGCCAGTTTCTACAAATTACTCCTCTGATGATTCAGAAAATACAAACCCTCCAGAAGGCCCTTATTCTCCTTATGAGGACTCTGATGCAGAAGACTCCATTCCTTCTGCCTCTCCGCCTGAGGAATTTTCTTTTGGGGAAACCTTGCATGCTATGAGGGAACAATTTCAATGGCAGGGCCAGGATTTTTCAGACTCTAGGAAAAGGCTTAGGACCTTTTTGCATTTGCCACAGCATAGGCCTTTAGCCATTCCTCCAGTACTTACTGTTGTGGATGATGCATTTAATGATGCTTGTACTGCTCCTGATACACTTCCTCCGGCCCCTGCTAAGCCCGACAGGTACTACAGGGTTCCGGACACACATTATCATTTGTATAAGGCTCCTTTTGCAGATCCTGAAACTATTTCACAGGGACCCAAGGCTGTAGCAGCTACCTCTGCCAAAAAACCCCTCCCCTCTGAAAGGGAATCTAGGGCCTTAGAGAGATGGGGTAAAAAGTTTATACTTCTGCTACTCTTTCGGCTAGGGCCTTAAACTGTCAATTCCACATGATTCAGTATCAGGAATTTATGTTAGATCAGTTAACTAAAAAACTGTCCTCGCCTGAACCATTAGACAGAAAGTCTCTTCAGGAAATGGTACATAACATTCAGCAGGTCAGTAATCATTCCTTAAAATGCGGATATGATGCACTGGAGGCTTCCTTTAGATCAGCTATGACTGGTACAGTGATCAGAAGGCATGCATGGTTAAAAGAGCAGTCCTTACCAGACCATGTAAAATCAAAGCTCCTAGATGCTCCCATGGATAAACACAATTTGTTTGGCTCCCCTGCACAGCAGGTGCTGAAGAAGGTGGAAGAGAAAGCAAAATCTGTCCAGACAGTCAAGGATTTCTTACAGGTCCAGCCTCCAAGGTTTAGTAGGAACTGGCCTTCCAAGAATTGGTCCTTTCCAGACACCACCAGAGCACAGAGAGGCAGGAATAGGCCCAAGAGGCAGAGGTCAATCCAGAGGTGCCTACAGGGGACGCCAGTGGCAGCCTAACAACCAGCGGTACTGCCACAGATCCAGCCACTACCACTTCCACAGGACAATCACAGTGACTTGGCTCTGAAACCGCCTACCAGGGAACAACTAGAAGCACCCTTAGGCGGAAAGCTAGTCTTATTTTCAGTAAACTGGCATTACATTACAGGAGACAAATGGATTTTACAGACAATAGACAAAGGTTACAGGTTTCACTTCCATACTCTACCAAGGAAGAGAGGAATGCCAAACCTACCTCCAAATCAAAAGACAAAAGCTCTAGAACAAATAGACCACTTAATAAGGATGAGAGCTATAGAAAAGGTACCGTCTATGGAACAAGGGCAAGAATTTTACTCCAGACTTTTCCTGGTGCCAAGAAAAGAAAACCAATGGAGACCTATTCTCGACCTGTCCGCTCTGAACACATATCTCATTGTTCCAAAATTCAAGATGCTGACCCTACAGCAGCTTCTTCCCATGCTGGGCAAGGAGTCTTGGCTGGTAACTCTAGATGTCAAGGAGGCATACCTGCATGTCCCCATACGACCAAATTGCAGAAGATACCCCAGATTTCTTGCAGGATCAGAGCATTATCAATTCTCAGCATTGCCTTTTGGCTTATCTACTGCACCCAGAGTATTCACGAAATGCCTGGCATCAGTAATTGCTCATTGCAGGCTTCAGGATATTCAAATTTACCCTTACCTGGACGACTGCCTGTTACAAGCGGACAACAAAAACAAATTAGCAAAAGATTTGAAAAAGGTCATTCATCTACTGCAAGCCCTGGGATACACAGTCAATATAAAAAAGTCAAGGCTGATACCATCCCAAAGGATATCTTTCTTGGGTGCAGAACTGGACACATCAAATCAAATGGCATCCCTCACAGCAGAAAAGCAGAAACACCTTCCTCTCTATTTCATGGCATTAACAACGCAGAACCAGCTAACAGCAAGGAAAGTCCTGCAAGCCCTGGGTTACATGGCATCCTGCATAATATTGATTCCACATGCCAGACTACATATGAGAAAGTTACAGTGGTACCTAAGGAATTTATGGTCTCAGCACAAGCACAGCCTAGAAACCCAAATTCCAATAATTCCATGCCTGAAGCAAGAATTCCGATGGTGGGCTCAGGCCTGTCAATTGAACAAAGGACTGCCCTTCCACAGCCCTCAACCAAGCCAGACTATCACCACGGACGCCTCAGACCTCGGTTGGGGGGCACACATGCTGGACAAGTGCATACAAGGCTTATGGACCCAAGACCAGCTGAACCTACACATAAATCAAAAGGAGATGCTGGCAGTAAAACTGGCAATTCAGACATTTAGACCGTTTCTTCAACAGGGTCAATTGCTTATAAGGACGGACAACACCACAGTTATGTGGTATATCAACAAACAGGGAGGCACACATTCATATCCTCTATGCCGGATGGCAATGGACCTCTGGAATGTGGCCCTGAGCCTCAACATTCAGCTCCAGGCAATATCTGTACCAGGAAAAGAAAATATACTAGCAGACATCCTAAGCAGAACTACCACGGATGCCCACGAATGGATGCTGCATCCAGACATCTTCAAATCCATTACAAGGAAATGGGGACTACCAGAAATAGACTTATTCGCATCCCCACACAACCACCAATTGAAAAAATTCTGCACAAGGACATACCACCCACTTGCTTGGAAGGTGGACTCCCTATCTTTCAGTTGGGAAAACCTGAAAGCATATGCATTTCCACCTCTTCCTTTGATGCACAAGGTGCTATTGAATATCAAAGAAGACCGTCCAAGGATCATCCTGATAGCTCCAGACTGGCTGAGGCAGCATTGGTACCCATTACTGAGGAGTATGTCTCGGGAACAAGCATGGCCTCTGCCCCTAGTTCCCTTACTGCTAACACAGAACAACTTCAAAACCCTGCATCCAAACTTGAAAATGCTGCAGCTAGCTGCTTGGAACATTGCATAAGACAAAATAACCCAGTTTAATCTCAAAGGGTTAAAGACATTATCTTGGAGGCTCGCAGACCCTCAACAAGGAAAACTTATTCAGCAAAATGGAAAAGATATCTCATTTGGAGTGCAACAAAAGGAGAAAATGTGTCACTGGTAAACATAGCTAACATCCTGGAATACTTAGCAGAGCTTTTCCACAATGGCCTGTCCTATTCTTCCATTAAGATTCATGCGTCAGCTATTTCAGCAGAATACAACATGGACCCTCCAGTCTTCTCTCATCCTCCTCTCAGGCAGTTTCTGAGAGGAATTAAAAATGTAAAGCCACCAAGGAAGCCACCATTGCCTGCATGGGACTTGAACTTTGTGCTAGAAAAGTTGACACTCCCTCCTTTTGAACCAGCAGCAACAGCAGAATTACAGTACTTATCATGGAAAAATTGCTTTCCTGCTTGCAATCACTTCAGCAAGAAGGGTTTCTGAATTACAGGCATTAATGGCAGTACAGCCCTTCCTTATCTTCCATCAAGATAGAGTGTCCATGAGAACTAATCCTACTTTTATGCCAAAGGTGGTCTCCAGGGTATCTTTAAACCAAGCTATCCACCTACCTACATTCTTCCCCAACCCACAGAACAGGGGAGAAAGATTACTACATACCTTGGATGTGCATAGGCAATTGCGCTACTACCTGGACAGAACCAAGAACAATAGAAAAACTGACCAGCTACTGGTAGCATATGCAACAGGAATGGAAGGAAAAGCAATTTCAAAACAGACAATCTCAAAATGGATAGGAAATTGCATTAGATTTTGTTACTCTTATCATGGAAAGACAACTCCAGAAAACATCAGACCTCACTCCACAAGGGCTACAGCCACTACTACAGCTTTTTTACGAGGAGTGGCTACCAAAGACATTTTAGAGGCTGCTACTTGGAGCTCCGTGCATACATTTGCCAAGCATTATAATCTACCCTTATACTCCAGATCCCGACCAGGTTTTGCCACTGCTGTTTTGCAAGGGATCTTAACAACACCATAATCTTATTAGTACCTCCTCCCCCAGTTTGGCTATGGTATTCTACCCATTTGTTAGGACTGCAGATGCATCCTTGAAGGACATAGTTCAGTTTTGTACCTACCATAAATGTAGATGTCCGAGAGGTATGCATCTGCAGTCAGGATTACCCTCCCTCCTTCCCCTCTGTGGTACTCCTAGGGTATTTGCCCATCTTGTAGCTAGCTGGGGGAATCTATTATGGTGTATTTGTTTGTATATATGTATATACATGTTTATTTTTATTTGCTCTCTGTTATTTGGAAACATTTGCATTTATCCAAATTTAGCCTTCCTAGAGGGCACCTGGCATCTGGGGCAAGAAACACTGAGGAAAATGGCGTCGGCTGATGCCTTTATACCCGCTGAACTGCAGCTATGACGTCGGGTGAAGTGCAACATCAGCCGAGGCCAGACCCAGACTTTGGAATCCGGCCGACCGAAGGACTGCCTGAGGCAGGACAACCCATTTGTTAGGACTGCAGATGCATACCTCTCGGACATCTACATTTATGGTAGGTACAAAACTGTACTTTTCCCATGTTATTATTGATTGTTTCCATAATAATTCTGTCTTTGGCTTTGCATATGAGGCTAGTGAGATTTGCAGGTCTGTAGTTTCCAGGATTTGTGGATGACTCACCTTTGTGCAGAAAGATGTCTCCATTCATGAGGCACAAAGCCTGTGTGGAGACTGTACTTAAATATTGATTCCAGATAGGTTGTGTTTCATGTTATTTAGAAGGCAGTGTAGGATATCATTGAGGCCCACTGTTGCAGTGTTCTTGGCTTTAGTGAGTGCCTTGAAGACCCGTTCCCTCACAATAGTTAGAAGAGTTATATTTAACATTTCCTGAGTGGAGGCTGGGGTTGAGAGACAGGTAAAGTTAGAGTTGTATTTGTTTGCCAGTAAGATTGCAGTATCTTCTGGTTAAGGGTAGAGCTCTGCACAGAATTGTGTTGCTTTTGAGGTTGCAGACACAGCTAAGGAATGCTTTGTGGTTGTCACTGGCCTGAGAGGCCAGATTTTCATCAAATTTGACTTTGTCTTTTGAGTTTGTTTGTTTAGTTGGTGAGAGTGCTTTTATCCAGCTGGGTGCTACACCTCCTAATTTTTGCCATGATTTTCATCCTTTTTTATACATTCGATTGGTGATGTGATTTCACCAAGGTGGCTTATTTTTTGAGTTAGTTCTGCACTTATTCCTGATGGGTATAGCTGCCTCTATCCAGCTGTTAACCTGCTAGAATTCCATGCTGGCAGCAGTGTTCTCAGGGTTTGGGGTGCTTGAACTTTTGCTAGGTTATCACTTAATAATTAGAAGCTAGTCTTAGAGTAGTTCCTGAACATTACAGGGTTAGTTAGGGTTCCAGGTTAAAAGAGACAATTTTGTGATCTGATTTTACCAGAGAGGACATTATACCAGGGGGTGTGCAGTGTTCCCCATTTTTAGTGAGGACCAGATCCAGTATGGTTTGTACCCCTGGTCAGGGTATTGACAGTCTGTCTCAGGGAGTTTGTGTATAAAAAGTCAGGGAATCTCTGTGCCTGCATATTTGGTGTCATATATGACTCTCAGTTAATAGAAAAGTAATTGAGTCCCCCGTGAATTTGGTATTTCTTTGAATGGTGAGTGATTGCAGTAAGTTTAAATTTGTGTTATGGGTTTCCTGGGTCATAGAAAGAGACCTATAGGGTGCAAGGAAGTGATATTGGATTTTGCCAATGGTGACTTGAACATGGCGAAGCTCAAGTACATCTTCCTGTTTGATCACCCTTGAGGTATATTTATTTTTGATGTAAATAGAGACATCTTCACCTTTTTTCCTTGCCTGCGAAGCAGCTTGTCTAAATGTGTGGAAAGCATTATGTTATTGCACTGCTGGGGTACTCTCCACGGCTTTAAACTATGTCTCACTGACTGCACAGATGTCCGCATTCTATAGGACAAGTAGCGCTTGTCGGGAGTGAAGTTTCCTGTTCAGACTCCTAGCACTGAGCAGTAACACTGTTTAATTTTCTTGGTTTTGATTTGCTATGTTGGAAGGATTGTCAGATTGGCATTGCCTAAAAAAGGCACTATAGCGGAGGATAGTCTTTCAGCTAATATGCGAAAGCCAAGAGGAAAGATGTACAGACCATCCCTGGCAAAGCAGCATGGTCTGTTGACTGTTTCCTTCCATGCTGACAAATATTAAACCCCCTTAGAATGACACCTGAAACTAAGCCAGTTATAAAAGTCAGTCATCTTCTGTTTGTAATATGACATCATCTTTGGAGAAGGTAGAAGAGACATGAAGATCTTGGAATTTGTGTCCCAGCTCATACCAGCTAGGACACAAATTCTGAGATCTTCTTGATGTCTTCATGTAGTCTAGGAAGGTATGTTTCAAGTCATTTAAACCCACATGGACTATGACCACGTCTTACTGGTACTTGTGGTCCAATGACCCATGTATAAGTAATATGGCAGACCCTGGCCCCTGATATGCAAGTGACCATGACTTGCCTAGTGAGAGGGACATCAGTGTGTCTCACAATAGATTCTCTGATGACTAGAATGTTGAGCCACAGTGCATCTTGCCTTATGGGCTTAGGAGTAAAGGCTCCTTGAGATGTGGCTGCATGTGTTAATGTGGGTATTGTTTTGAAAGAATGCATTTGGGGCTGCTGATGGCATTTGCTATGTGTGCTTCATCCAGTTGATCTTTGGGTTTAGGAAGATTGCATTTAAGTGCCTCAGCAGATGTGGGTCTGTGTGTTTGGTTCGTGCTGTGTGTAACTGATGCAGTGTGTGTGTGTATACTACTGGCATCCTGATTGTCATTAGGAGTTCTTTTATGTGACAGCCTTGCCTCCAGTGATACTGTATAAATACATCTCTCACATACGTTATCAGTTTAAGAATTAGCTGTTTGTTGGTGAACATGGGGCATTTTGTACATTGCTTCAAGATGCCCATATCCACCAAGCCAGCAACAGAGATAGTGGGAAAGTTCATATCCGTGGCATCATATCCCCAGGCTGAGAGTAAAATCATTCCAGTTGGGTCAGTGTTGTACCCCAGTTAACAAATTTAAAAAATAAATAAATAAGCAGCCCATTTTATTGATTAGGTAGTCATTGTGAGAGTATAGAGTAAAGTTGGGAGTATCTGGTTTGCAACTCTGGGGACAGTTCTTGTCACTGCTGAAACTAGTTGCCTACTTGGTGAAATTTCAAGGGTGCTTTTACAGGAGAAATATCAACTCAGGATGCCTACATCTATCCAGGGCACTGCGAAACATGTGAGGGAAACTACTGTAGTAGACCTTAATGATCTATCGATAAAGTATTTAGGACGATAGCCTGAAGGTGGGTAGACAGTAGATAATCAAGCTTATTTATTGAAAAAAATAGCTTTTTCAAGAATGATGAATAGTGGGGATTCACCTAAATGGCTGCTGCTTGGCTGCTATTAGTGCTGGTCTCACCACAGCTTCACACTGCTAGGATACAATACCCCTTTACTTTTTCTCTCATCGGAAGTAAAACAGTAGCACTAATTCCAAGATGAGCAGCTGGCTACATGCTCTATGGTGATCAGTGGTCTTGTCCCAGATGTTACAGGGATATGGAGGCTTGTTGTAGCTTTTTTCTGGTAGATGCCTTCAGTAGCAACCAGACAAAGTAGGAAAGCCTACACAGACACTCTCTGCCCAGTCAGAGATGATCAGGAATCAGTGACCCTCAGCAGGAGCAAAACAGTAGCGCAAATCCCAAGTTGGCTCCTGTGAAGCAATTATCAGGCTTTATGTAGATTGTCAGCCTTCAGGAAATAATGCCACTGTGTTCTTTCTGTCACTAGCAGGAAAACAGAAGCACTAATCCCAAGGTGACTACTGAGAGGTGGATTTTGGGCTCTCCAGTGATTGGTGGTCTTATGCTAAATGTTGCATATTTTAATGGTAAAGTAGAAAAAAATATGTTAATAACCTAAGAATTTCAGTGTGTACTATGCATTTAGAAATGAGGGTAACTCGAGCTTTAGCAGTATAAGGGAAGACTGATTAATTTTAAAAGAACAAGATGGATTGGAACGCGTGTCCATGCAGTATTCTGGCTTTATGGAATACAGTGGGATGGCAAATAAATTTTAGTAGCTTAAGGGGGAGTGACTTCTTAAAATTATGACTTTGTGCTTACTTGACAATAACCAATGAAAGAGCGCTTCACTACCCCCATATTCCTGATACTTAGTAATATGAGCAAGAATGAAGTTAAAGCCCTCAGAAATAATTCATGTTGGTTTATGAAAGCTGACAAGGGAAGGGGAATTTTTGTTGCTGACACAGTGAAATATGGCCAGAGATTGTAGAAATACTCACCAACACAGATTTTATGACAAAGTGAACTTGGAGACTGTTGTTGCTGCATAAAAGAGAATTTCATGACACGCTACAATTGATTAATGAGGATGACCTTATTAATGGATGAATGCATGACTTTTTAGCAGTTGTTCACCCTAAGCTGCCAAGATTTCTGGTATTCTCAAGCCTTATAGAGATGTTGGGGACCTACCCTACAGATGAATCATTGCAGGGGAAGGTGATATCACTGAGCCAGGGTCTGTTTTCCTAGAGTATTACATAAAACCATTGGTTAGTAGTGCTTCCTCTTTTGTTCTGGACAGTCTTGACTTTCTCAGGAAAATTAAAATGGTTCCCGCCTCTCTGCATTCACTTTTGGTCATTACTAATGTAGAAACATTCCACACTTTGTTGCCACATGATTACTACACTGAGTCTGTGAGAGATACATTGACTAGGGAAACCACTGTCCTCCCAGGTGAGATTACCCTTGGTTCAAACTTACATCATCTGGTGATGGGTAACAGCTTTTTCTGGTTTTAATGGTAACGTTTATGAGTAAAAATGTGGCATTGTTATGGGAGCAACAATGGCTGCAAGTCTTGCTAACACTGCTTTGGCTAAATGGGAGAGTGAAACTGTGTATAACGAAGTGCTATTTGAGATTTATTGGTGGACATCCTACAGAAGGGCCTCGCTGAGACAGATGCCCGGTGTCAGAGCCATGGCCTCAAGCTCAGTGCCAAAAAGTGCAGTGTCATCCCCTTTGGTAAAAACTCTGTACCATGAACTACCACATAGGCAGCAATCTACTTAACACCGAATGCATGATTAGAGACCTTGGGACCCAGGTGGACAGTAGTCTCTCCTTTGATAGTCACATTGCCATAGTAGTCAGGGAGTCCTTCTACGTGGCACACCTCATCATAAAAGGGTTCTCATCCAGGAAAAAAGAGGTCATTGTTCCCCCCTACTTGACACTCATTAGACCCATTGTAGAGTACAACGCCCCTTTTGGAATGTACTTCACAAGACATCTGCAGCAGCTGGAAAGGCCACAGAAGTACCTCACAAAGAGGATTACTGGCCTCAAACAAATGCCCTACACTGATACTCAAGCTTTACTCTGTAGCATACCGCCTCCTCCGAGGTGATCTCTGCCTAACATATAAATCTATGTCAAACCCAGAGCTGTTGGACATGCTACACATAAAGAAATCCCAATCCCTCCGAGCTACACGCTCTAGAGACCTAAACCTTGTCACCACAATAAACAGGACATGCTGGAGGGATAGATTCCTGTCCCAGAGACTTCGCATACTCTGGAACAGGCTACCCATCTATGTCGAGCAAAGTTCTTCATTAGCACTTTTCAAGAAAAATCTTGATGAGTGGATGGGAAATAGGAAATACACCCCTAGGATCACTTCTGTGTCTTTGCTCGACAGTGGCACAGGAAAATAACTTTATTGGGTGGCATAAACCAGGGAACCTTGTTGGCTAGGCTTACGTAGGCCCTTGGGCCGATAGCCTAGTACCTACCTATGAACCTATATATGTTATTGTTTAGGAAGGGTATAAGACAGATCTAAAGGAATTTTTGGTTTGCATTGGACAGTCAACTTCATTTCTGAAATTTGCAATCCATTTTGATTTCCACAAGGTCAGTTTTCTGAACCTCACTGTGTGTAAGCATCTGTAATCACAAGAACTTCACTATGAGTTATATCACAGAGCTACCTGAGTTAAATTACGTTTTCATGCCAGCAGCCCACCCCTGCAGGTGATCAGAAGAAATGTAATAAAGTCATAGGGAATGAGGATAGCTTTGGTGTCTCAAGGAATGAGTAATTTCTTTAAGAACCTGCATGACCTCCACAGAGACTTTCTTGTGAGAGGATAGGAAAATGCTACCATTAGATGCGTTTGAATCATACAAAGGACCTCAATGGTAAGGGTTGAGATCTTCCTATATGAACCCCAGAGAAGACTATTACATGGGTGCAGGTCTCATTACAATGACTAAACCAAAGTTAAAAGAAGCATGATCCTCACTTTCAGCAAAGGTGCCCATGCAATCAAAAATGTTATTCTTGACAACTGGAATATTCTGCCTAGTAACAGGATGTGGTGAGTAAGATTGACCCTGGCCCTTTTCTGTTCAAAAAAGGCAGGAACATTATATCTTATTTAGAAGGAACAGTTAATAAAAGCCATAGCGAGATTCTTGGTACTGTTAAATGTGCCCCCTTCTTTACTTTTTGTGAATGTATGTACTGCAGAAATTCTTTCATTTGTCCTAACTTGGGGAAGAAGTGTCACAGCAGTATCTGGGAATTGCAAAACTGAGATGGTTGTGAACAGAACCCAGTGCTTCAAATGTTCTTTTTTTTTTTAATGTGCGAAAAACTATTTCTGAGCTGAAAGAAAGGATAATCCAGCACAATTCTGAGATTAGAGACTGCTTATGCAAGAATTCTATTACAAAGCATAATATTGAGTCCCCATGGCACACTTGTGTTTTGTGCCACATTTTGGGCATTATTAAAATGGATCCTTTATAGGGCTATTCTGAAAAATTAGGATCTTGAATGACAAATTCATCTGAGTGCTTGCAGCCAACCTGGTCTAAATGCTGCTTGTTCTACAAAGAACATTCTCTAGCTCAAGAAACTGGATCACAAAATGTTTTACTAATATTTCATTGTTATTTTAAACATGCTGTTTGGAGCTGTGTCACTCCTGGCTTGGACATTTTGTGGTTGTTTTGTTTTGGATTTAATCTTGTTGTCATTTTCTGATTCCTCATGTGCATGTTTTGATACAGGCATTAGTTACTTATATTTGTGTTTTTTATTCATATTTTTGTTTTTAGCTTACTTTAAAAAAAAAAAAAAAAAAAAATAGCTTACTTTAAAAATATAGCCCACGGTGGTGATGCTGCGGTAGCATTGTCGCCTCACAGTAAAACGCTGTCCGGTTCGATTCTCAGCTAGAGCGTCTTCTGCGTGGAGACATGCGTGAATGGGCGTACATTTGTTGAAGGTTGTGCGTCAGGGATGGTAACTCGGCACGTAAAAATCAACTACCAATCATTAACGGACCGGAGTTCTGCTCCGGGAAAAGCCGAAAGACACAACGACAGCTTACTTTAAAAATATATATGTGTGTGTGTGTGTGTGTGTGTGTGTGTGTGTGTGTGTGTGTGTGTGTGTATATATATATATATATATATATATATATATATATATATATATATATGGGTTCCATACACTAGATCGAATTTTCACTAATTTGAAATAATGCATGGAATGCTCACTGCAGCGAAAGTGCACTTAATCGAAAGTGCACTTACGCGAAGTTCAGTACAACGAACGGGTGTTGTACTGAACTTCTGTGCAGTACTCACGGACCTTAGGGTTAGGGCACGGGTCATAGTAAAAGGATAGCCTGTAGGGCTATCCCCTTACCATGACCCATGCCCTAACCCTAAGGTCCGTGACATCTGCAGCGCAGTGAAGGACATAGCAATGTCCTCCACTATGGTACGATAGTCATGAACCTTAGGGTTAGGGCATGGGTTAGGGTAAGGGGATAGCTTTACTAAGTATCCCCTTACCCTAACCCTAAGGTCCGTGACTATCACACCATAGTGGAGGACATAGCTTGTTTTTTATGTCCTCCACTGTGCTGCGGTGTTTTTGGTGAAGTGCACTTACGCAAAAGTTCACTTTCGTTAAAGTGAACTTTCGCAGAAGTGAGGCTTCCTATTACAAGTTCGAAGTAGTGAACTTTCGTTCTCGTAATAGGAATCTATCTATCTATATATATATATATATATATATATATATATATATATATATACATATATCTTCTTCTTTTGGCTGTTTCCCGGTTAGGGGTTGCCACAGCGGATCACCTGTCCACTCATGATTGGCAGTGGAGTTTTTACAGTGTCAAGTTGCCAGCCCGGCGCCCAACCTTCCAGAGAAGGCACACACACACACGCACTCTCACCTAAGGCCAACTTAGAGTGTCCAATCCACCTACTGCATGTCTTTGGGATGTGGGAGGAAACCGGAGCACCCGGAGGAAACCCACCCGACCACAGGGAGGACATGCAGACTCCGCACAGAAGGCACCCCAGCCGAGGATCGAACCGGAGAACCTCTTGCTGTGAGGTGACAATGCTGACCACTGCACCACCATGACCGTCCCCTCTATATATATATATATATATATATATATATATATATATATATATATATATATATTTATATATATATATATTTATTTCATTTTGGGCACCACCGTGGCCGCCCCCTATATGTATATATATATGTATATTTGGTTTACTTTTTATATATTTTCATTTTGGGTGCAGCGGTTAGCGTTGCCGCCTCACAGCAAGAGGTTCTCTGGTTTGATCCTTGGCTGGGGTGCCTTCTGTGCGGAATCTGCATGTCCTCCCTGTGGTCACGTGGGTTTCCTCCGGGTGCTCCGGTTTCCTCCCACATCCCAAAGACATGCTGTAGGTGGATTGGACACTCTAAATTGGCCCTAGGTGTGAGTGCGTGCATATGTGTGCCTTCTCTGGAAGGTTGGGCACCGGGCTGGCAACTCGACACCGTAAAACTCCACTGCCAGTCATGAGCGGACAGGTGATCCGCTATGGAGACCCCTAACCGGGAAAAGCCGAAAGAAGAAGAAGATTGCTATGTTTATCTTCTGATATAATATTTTGAGTTTTATTTCTGTTATATTTTTAAATGCTTTGGTGTAGTTTTGTGAGGTCAATTGATTTTGATATTTATTTGTAGTATTTAATTCATTTTTATCATTGTTTATGTACTGCTAAGGCTGTTTGTTAGTAACACTGGTTTTCATTCTGTTTCTGTTATTTATTATATTTTGTTTATATTTTTTGTACTTTTTATTGTCGTCACACTTTTGGGAGGCTCTGTTTTTTACTTTGATCTGGTGAAGCCGTGTGGGTAAAGTCACTTTTTTTTACCCTGAGAATTAACATTCCTATTTTTTTCCAACCCTGTTAATTGTTTTCATTTGTCTTTGACTTAGGACTCTTGCAAAGGTGACTGTTGCAGACTGCTTTAAGTTTATTGTGCCTACCTTGAACAGCACATCCCTTTACTGTCTTTTTTTTCTGATTCTGCTTTTTTTCTTTGGTTTGTATCTATGAATCTTTTGGGTGGTTAAATGGCTTCATTTTCTGATGACACCTATTTGCCAAATTTAGTTAAAGAAGGGTATTTTTATTACATTTTTTTTCTCTTGTTGGAATCTGACTCTGGTCTAATTACTGGTTTCCATTTTTGGTATGTCTGTTGACTGTAGTTTATTTATTTTATTTCAGCTTATATTCTTACATTCATTTTTTAACCTTTTTATGGTTCTCCTTAGCTTCTGATTTTCTCTTTAGAGTTTTTATCTGACTTTTCTAGTTTTAATTACTGGTTATTCTTTGTGGTATGTAGGGTTTTCTGTTTCTGATTTGATCTCTGGTATGCTATTTATCTGACTTTGATTTATGCTTATTTTTATTAGCTATCTTTATGCTTGTTGTTTGTGTTTATTTTTTGTTTTTATTTTATTTGCTGTACTTTTGCACCAGCTTTATGGTTGTGCACTGGAGTTTTGTTTTTCACTTGCTGTCTAATTACTGTTCTGAGACTGCTTTAGATTTTCTCTCTGATTACTGTTTATTTTATTTTCTTATCATTGATTATTTATAGTATTATTTGTGTGGGAGGTTGCTCATCCAGTGTTTCTTTCTTTGATTTATATTTTAGGATTTAGTTTTTGTTTTTTTGAGGGCAGTAACTACTTATCTTGTTGGCTGGCGGTTCGCTGATTTATATTTTTGAGCACATGCTTATTTATTATACTTATTTATTTTTTGTATTTTTCTCTGTATCAAGTGCTTGCTTTACCTCTGTATTTATAAGGCTCTGTGCCTTTTCTTGCTGTCTAGTGACCTACTCTTCTTGACATGGTAATTAGCCATGTAAGTTTGCCCCAGTCACAAAGATTCATTTTCCACCAAGATTTTTGAGAAGGCTAGACCTATAGGATGGTATGTGGGGCTTATTTTAATTAGTTTTTAATATTGTTTGCATTTAGCCTATCACAAGCCACCTAATACTGTTAAATTGTGCTTATGTACATTTTTCATTCTTGATTTATGACTTTGCTTTTTATTTAAATATGTATTTTCCATGGATAAGGCTGTTTTGAATAGATGATCTGATGAAGTCCAGTTACTGTATGAAAGTATTTTTCATACATGAATAAAGCTGTGATGTCCTGACTGAAATCACTGTTGTAGTATTCTTAACATATGGGTTTTCATCCATTGACTCCCAGCTGGGGCACCAAAGCTTTACCTTCCTGAGGGCAAATGTCTGACGCATGACCTCAGCTCATATGTGTTGGGGTACGTATGCATGAGTACCCTAGGCTAGCTCTCTGCCAGACCTAATGCAGATCATGCATCCGTTAGTCTGATCTTTGTTGGGTCATTGTTAATGTTGCTTTGCTTTTTTGTATTTCAGATAAATGCCTTGTTGGGAAACCTTCCCTTTTTCAAGTTTTTTAATTGTGTAGATCATTTTTGTTAGATTTCGACTAGAAGGGTAAGTGTGACTGCAGTAGGCAGATCCTGTGTTGCACACTAAGTGCCTTTTTTATTTAGACCTGGAAGACAACTACAAAATCTGCTCCATCTGCCAGTCATTTGTTCCCAAATACCTTAAGTCAGGGTTTTTCTCCTTTAACACATTCCTCAAAACTCAGTATCTAAAATGCCTGCCCCCAGGCAAAATGGCAGAATCTTCTGCATCTGACATCACCTTTCTGCTAAAGAAGAAACTCAAAAAGATGCTGAGATGATTTGCAACCTTACATCTGTGAGTCAGACACACCTGCTGGAGTTGCAGAACCCACGGTCCGTCTGATACCTTCTCAGTTGGCCGCTACTGAGACCACATCAGAGACAGGTATGACTCCTGAGCCACTGCAGGTGGCGGATACCTTGGAAAAACCACGTCATTATTTCTGGGGGGCCACACAATGTTCCTCAAATCGTAGTCAGGGAAGAGGTTCAAGGCACTCTGACTGAAGTTCGGCAAGGTTCGGAACCTAAGAGAGAGATTCATTTGGACATTATTCTTAAAAAGAAAAAGCTAAGCATTTAACCTCCTCTGCAACTTCCAAAGAAAAAGAATGGCTCAGGGCTTATTTAAAGCAATCATGGCCCTGAAACAACCTTCTTTTGTGCCCCACCTGCCACAGACCACACCATAAAGACGCACTCCAGATTCCTCTTCCTCCGAGGAGGGATAAAATCTGAATTTTGATCATTCCCTGGAGTAGTCCTCATACATTCTCCAGAACAACTTTCCTCTCATGAAGGGGACACCCTCTCTCATAACTCTCCCCTACTGAGGTGGCCTTCCGTACGGAAACTTAAGAACATGATGAGGCATTTTGAATGGTAATCAAAGCAAATCTCGGATGTTTAAAAGAGATACTATAGTCTCTTGGAAATGGGCACTTCAGCCCATTTCTAGTCCCTCCAGTACTTGATGCACATCAGGGTGTCTCTCATTTTCCATCCTCAGCTCCTGATTCTCAACCACCGACACATAAAAGACCTAAAATATTTACAAGGTGCCCGATGAACTAAAATACCTCTGTAAGAAACCTGTCCTTGAATAAGCCTTCTAAACTTCTCCCAGGTGCTAACGCCCTTCCCACAGACAAGGATAGTAGGACTGTGGCTAGATGGAGAAAGAAGGTCTATACCTCTGCCACCCTTGCATTCAGAGCTATCAATTACCAGACATAGATGACTAAATATTTGCTATCTGTCCTTCAGTCTCTGAATAAAGGTTATGTCAGACCCACAGTCTGCAGATTCTAAGCAGCAAATGTAGATTTTACTGTCTCAAGCTACTCGAATTGCTAGGCACAGCATGAAGTGCAGCTGTGATGCTGTGGATGCTTCATTTAGGGCTGCAGCCACAGGTTCAGTCATCCAAAGTTATGCATGGCTGCACAGCCAACCCATCCCTGAGGACTTCAAATATAAAATCCTCGATTCTCCTCTAGACAAAGATCTCCTCTTTGGCCCAGAAATTGCAAACTTCTTTAAAGCCCTTCAAGAGCAAGGTAAGACTATGAAGGACTGTAGGCAAATTTTACTTTCTAAAAAATAAAAAAGTCACCACCACGTCAAATTCCAAGCGAAATGGATGTTTATTAAAACACAGTTCCCAACAAGTCTTATCGCCTGTTTCATACAAGCATCATCAGAGTCATTGTTCTTGGCTTTAAGTCTACTTAATATAGTAACAAGACACTAATCAGAACTAAGTAATTAAAAACAGTCACTTTTAAAGAAACATTACACACTGATTGTTTTTAATTACTTTCTACAGTCCCTAGGTATCAGATAAACTACCCTGCCAAGTGCACTTCCTTGACAAAAGGTACTCTCATCCCACAAACAAACAGAAAAACACTGAGAAACAGATTTTCAAACAATCACACAGGGAGTCTTCTTTGGAGAGACCTCAAGTCAGAGGCAAAAGTCTGTGACTACCTTCCCAACTACTCCCCTCCCATCATCAGTCCCTCCATCACTCTTTTAAAAAGGTCTTCTCTGTCCCTTCCTTTCTGGGAAATGGTAACCATAGACAAATGTGTTCTGACTACCATCAAAGAAGGCTATGCCATGTCATGGGAAAGCATCCCTTGCTTAAAGGGCCTGTCTCCTCCTCCTCCACAAAATCGTCTCCCTTTGCCCAGCCCTGTCATTCAGGACTTACTAGACAAAGGTGCCTTAACAAGATTGCCATCCTCCTTCACAGGAAAAGTTTTCTTTTCCAGAATCTTTCTGGTGCCAAGGAAGGACGGTGGAGACCATTCTGGATCTCTCTTCTAGACAGTTTTTTAAAGTTACCCACTTCAGAGTAATCTCTCTCTACTCCTGCCTGCCTTTCTTGTATCACTAGACCTAAAGGATGCACATCTCCACATTCACCCCTCTTGCAGGAAATTCCTGAGATGTTTCTTTGGCTCATCACATTTTCAGTGTACTGCTTTGCCCTTTGATCTTCATACATAACCAAAAGTTTTTACCAGTATTAGACTTCTGTCATGTACAGGAAATTCAGATTTTCCTTTGCCTGGATGACCAACTCATTCAAATTGTCTCCATAGACTCCCTCATCAAGCCTGTGTATTTAACAGTACATCTCCTATTCATCCGAGGGTTCGCAGTCAACTTTAAAAAATCCAATCTTGCACCCACTTAGGATCTGTTTTTTGTGGGTTACAGGCTAGAGACACACAGAATGCAAGCGTTCATTCCTCAGGAAAAAGTTCTCAGTCTGGCCACCTCTTTCAGAAATGTCTATTCAGTGTCTCACTGCACAGCAACGGAGATACTCCGGCCTTATGCAAGTTCATTCTTTACCTATTTACTCTCCGTATTTTGTGACTCACTGTAGTAGGTTCCATTATTATCACGTTACCTGTGAGCCCAATATGAAGAGACAATACTGTAGCCGAGTTGATATATATATGTGCAGATGCATATGCTTGCACTGGACATAGGATTGCAGGCATTGTACTGTGCTTTCTAGCCAATGGGGTTAGGTGCATAAAAAAAAAGTCCTAGGAAGCTGGCTGCATGACACTGAGGAATAGAACTGTAAATGCAACACAAAATACCCAGATTGGCAGACTCTGAACCAGAAGAGCTGTCTGGGGTTGTGGATATGAGGCTGGACAAAGAATTGAACTTAAACAAAAAAAACACCAAAGGATAACAGCTGTTACCCAGTGAAGAAACAAATGGTTCAGAAAAGTAAACAAGAATTTAATAGTCTAAGTGTAAGGGAGTGGGGGGATAAATCCCTGGTGTGTGGTGTCAAGAATGTCACTGCACCAGAGATAGTTTTATCTTCCCTTTTTGACCAGTTTCAGTGAGAGGTCTTCCTGTGTGTCCCATGATGTGTAGACAGTTGTAGACTGGTGGTCAGAGATTTGCTTGAGGCCAGTAAAGATTTAGTAGTGGTCCACTGCCCATGATGTCCTGACCACCTCCAGAATCATTTTCTGATCTTTTGATTGATCTTTCTAGCTTCTTTTCATTAATTATTTATTTGCACAGCATGTGTAGGCCTAGACCTGCTGATGTGAGATCCTTCTGGCTCCTGTCACTCTGATGGGAAGGACCGTTTTCCTCTTTAGACTCCCATGTTTCATGCAGAGTGATGTCATGGATGAGCATGTTATAATGCTCCATTCTACCTAATACACCTGTGTGAGCTGAGTCTTGTATTTGTGGATTCCTGTATCCTGGACCACCCTTATCTCAAAGGCACTGGTGGTGTTTTAGAGCCCTGAAACCTTTCCCGAGAGAACATAGATAGCAGGCCACCAGCTGCTTCATTTCTCTGCCCTCCTCAAATGGCCATACTAACATCACGTTTAGGACAAACCCCGATCACCGTTACTGTGATCGGATACCTTGTTTTTCTACATGAAGTGGACACTGGCCATAGTTGCTTTACTACTGACCAGTGTACATTTACAGCTCCAATATCACGTAGAAAATCAGTCTACAAATAACTCTAAAAGTTAGTTTTATAATTCATTGAGCATTTCCTCAGCAGGAGTGTGTCTGGGATGTGGGTGTTGAATGTTTCAGTTATATGCGGTTCAGCTTCAGACTGTGGAAAAAGACCCCTCCCCATAATCTACAGATACACACACACTACTGATAAACTATCCTACCCTGTGGTGTAACAGTTAAGGTCTTTATCTCATAGACACACGATGTGCAGGGTTTAATTCACTCAACAATAAAAATACTATCCTAAGTAACACCCCCCCCCCCCCCACAAATCCTTGGCTACCTGATTATAACATGCCCCCATAATACTTGAGACCTAAATGGTCTAGGGTGCATGGCTAGGCTTGTAATGGCCCTAGTGGTCATTAGCCTTGTAACAACCTTTGAACCTATTTTGACCTCTGGTTATTGGCTGGGTTGTCTGCAGACTGACATCCTAGTATGAAACTATGAACTGTCCGCACCCCTGTCAATGTTGTTCAGCTTCAGCCACCACACTGGCTTTGTGCCTAGCAAATGGAGGATAGCAATAGTCATAGCCCCCACAAGGGAGGACCAGCCACTCACCTGTGTAATTATCAAACCATAAGTCTGACCAGACTGAGTTGTAAGGCCATGGAAAGGCTAATCGTGGAAGTGATCATAAGAAAACCTCTAGATACTGAACCCATCACAGTCTGGGTTTGGCAAAGGCAGATCTCACTTACTTAACCTAGTAAACATCTTCTTAAAGGTCACCAAAGCAATGGATGAAGGCATGATGGTGCAGACCACCTTTCTTGACCTAGACAAAGCCCTTGACACAATACTTCACTCAGACATAGTGGATAAAATTACCTAACTAAGAATAATCCTTTCAGTCACCCTCTGGATTGGCTGCTGGTTCGCAGATAGCACTCAGGAGGTCAAGATATGAGAAGCTACCTCCATAAAAAGACTAGTCACCTGTGAAGTCCCACATGGCTTATTGCTGGGGTTATCAGGTTAACATGAATTTTAATAAAAAAAGAAAATAAGTTTGAATTGTTAAAATCTGAAACTAGATTTATTTTGAAATGCAGTAGTTTGATTCCAAAGGGATTCATTGAGGAATTGACTGTGTTCTATTTTTAAATAATGAACCGGTTTTAGTTTTGATTTTTTTGTGACAGCAGTTGGTGACATTGTAGCTTTAAATTATAGGTTCTAGGTTCTAGTTGGTACTAGGCTATCGGTCCTAGGGCCTATAAAAGCCTAGCCATAACAATTCCCTGGCTATTTCTTCCCACACTATTTACTTCCCTGGACTCCTGTCTAGCTGGGCGACTGACGTGATCCCCGGGGTGAATTTCCTTTCTCCCATCCGGTCATCAAGGTTCTTTTTGAAGAGGGCCAAAGAGGCGCTCTGCTTGACATGTATGGGCAGTCTATTCCAGAGTCTGGGGAGTCTCTGGGTCAGGAACCTATCCTTGCAGCATGATTTGTTTATTGTGATAACAAGGTTTCGATCCCCAGAGTGTGTGGCTCTGAGGGACTGGGATTTCTTTGTGTAGCTTGTCCAACAGCTCTGGGTTTGACATGGCCTTGTATGTTAAGCAGAGATTGCCTCGGAGTAGACAATATGTGACAGAGTATAGCTGGAGTTTTTTAAGGCAGTCAGCATAGGGCATCTGCTTTAGGCCTTTGATTATTTTAGTGAGGTATTTTTGCGGCCTTTCCAGTTGTTGCAGATATCTTGAGAGGTACATACCAAATGGGGCGTTGTATTTTATAATGGGTCTAATGAAGGATGAGTACAGTGGGACAATGACCTCCTTTTGTATGGATGAAAAGCCCTTAGTGATGAGGTGTGCAACATAGAAGGATTTCCTGACTGTTGTGGCAATGTGGTTATTGAAGGTGAGACCACCATCCACCTGTGTCCCTAAGTCTCTTATAACACTTTCGGTGTTTAGTGTACTGCCACCTATGTGGTAATTCACGGGTACATTTTTTTTCCCAAAGGGGATAACTATACATTTCTTGGCATTGAGCCTGAGCCCATGGCTCTGGCACCAAGCATCTGTTTCTGTAAGGCCCTTTTGTAGAGCATCCACATAATTTGGGGATTCAGTAATGGCTCCCAGTTTGCAGTCATCTGCGAACTTTGTTAGCCAGAGTCCCTTAGTGTTGGCCTGTACTTCAGAGAAGTAGATGCCAAACAGGAGAGGTCCCAGGACTGAACCCTGAGGTACTCCACTTGTCACTTGTCTGGAGCTGGATTTGGAGTCAGCTACTTTTACAGTGTGGATTCTGTCAGTAAGCCAGTTGGCAACCCATCGAGTGACGTAGGGATTAATGCCCAACTTAGTAAGTTTCTCTATGATTCCAGAGTGTGGGATGGTGTCAAAGGCCTTGGCTAGGTCCAGATAGGCTGTGTGGACTGCCTTACCCTCATCCACGGCTCTGGAGACTGATTCAAAGAAGTCAATCAGGTTCAGGAGACAAGATCGGCCCTTCACGAACCGAAACTGGGTGGGGTCCAGTGTTTGAAGGTTGCCAGTGTCTTTGTTTATAAGTTCTATGATAATATGATGTTAAGTTGTCTATCTCGCCTTCGTTCTTGCTGGTTGGGTTTGGAGCCGATCCTCGTCTCCGACTCGGCCATCTTCTATAGCTCGAGAGCTGTTTACTGGCTCCAGGCTACCCCATATCCCATGATGCCTAGCGCTAGCTACCCAGATCTCATTTGCCGCTTCAGCTGCGAGGTGTGGTTCTTACTGGCTCAGGCTCATATAACTTTATTTAACTATTTATAGTCAAATTAATCTTTTTACTGGGATTTTTCTTGTTTAAAGTTGTAATCTGTAACTTTGTGTTAGTTTAGTCTCTTGGTAGTCCTTCCCTTAGAACTCATTTAAATTAGAGAGTTCTCCTCCTCCCCCACCCGTATCCCTTCTTGTAGGTTACAGTTAGTTTAATTCTTTCTTTCTTTCTTTCTTTCTTATTGTTAGGTAGCCGTTTAAGTTAGAGGCTTCCTAGTTATAAAAAAAAAAACAAAAAAAACAATCCTTAGCAGTACTTTACTGTGTATTTTTTGCCTTTGTTATTACTGTTGTGGTATTCTGTTATAACCGTTCGGCCTTTTGGCCAAATAATCAGTATAGTATTTTACAGGTTATTTTGTTGGGGATGTCCAAAGAATCCAGAGTGTCTGGATTCAAGAAGTGTGACTCATGCTGTCAGAAAATGTCTCTGACAGATGGTCACACTTCTTGCGTCTATTGCTTAGGCGCAGTGCACCTGCAGGACTCTTGTTGCATATGCCATGCATTCATTCCAAGAGTTCTGCAGGAGCACAAGAATAAACTTGTTCTGAGGGGTCTTCTCAAGCCCCATGATTCACCGACCAAGGCTCAGCCTGTGAAATCCCCAAAACCGACCAAATCGTCGGCTCCAAGCTCGGAGCCGTCATTGGTTCAAACTTTACCAACTACTTTGGTTCCAGCTGGAACTGAAGAGACTATCTCCCCGTCGGCTCCATCAGTGTCCTCGGAGCCATCGTGGAGCCACAAGAGGCTGAGGTCCCCTTCATTGGAATCCATACATTCGGCTCCTCGGTCTCCCTTGCTGCAAAGTGAGCGCATTCACAGATCCTCCGACTCCTCTCGGTCCTCTAGGCTCTCAGATCACGACGTGGAGAGAGTGGTCAGTAGGTTACTGAAGTCGCAGGCACTTGCCAAGATGTTGTCCAGCCCTCCTCAACAGGTGTCTGCTCCGTCCACTGCTATCGATATTCCTCCTCCGACTCCATTGAGCTCGGGACCAGAGTTTGTTGGGGTTTGAGTCGTGGAACAGTCGGCTCCGATAACTATCCCTCCTTTGGTTCCGTTGTCAGCTCCAATTCCCTCGATGGTGCCGTCCGTCAAGGGATCTGGGCGCTGAGGCTCCCTCGTCGGCTCCGAGGGGGTGAGTGGCATCGGACCCTTGTCCGACCCCGTTCTCCCTCTCGGAGCTTCGGCGCAGGTGAGCTCGGCTCCTACATTGGCCTCGGAGCAGTCTCCCTCGGTGTGGAGAAGGATTCTGATTTCCTCAGAACCGGAGCCTTCTCTGCATCATGGCAGGGATGCCTTCGATGTCATGAGGAGTGTTCTGGCCACTGAGTCAGCACCACCTTCGACCCTATCGGCTCCGTTCCCTGTAGTGCCTGCATTAACCTCTGCTCCTCCTCCAGACCCCAAGCGTGGGGAACAGGTGCTCCAGGGCACCCCATTGGGTGCTTCCTGTTCTTCCGAGGTCTCCCCTGATCATTCAGAGGAACCCCCCGGAAGAAGAAGTGCAAGAGGAAGCACATTGACTCCCCTGAGTCTGTCACTTCTGATATAGGCTTAGATGAATTGGAAGGGTCCCCGAGATCCCCCTCTGAAGATGTTTCCTTCTCAGACACCCTAGAAATGCTTAAGCAGAGGGGGAACTGGACTCCCCTAGCCCCTACCGAGGATGAGTCTGTATTCCTGGATGCCTTCGGTTCCCGACCTTCCACCTCCTGGGTTTCCTTCCACCTCCTGGGTTTCTCCATCTTTCGATCCACTCATGTCAGTGGTGGCTCGAAAGGCTTGGTCAGCTCCAGATACAGTGGAACCAACCCCGAGGAGACCCGGCAAGTTTATCACTGCACCCATTGATAAGCAGTTCCTTACTAAAGGTGTTCCTGTGGATGCCATGGTGGTGGTAGCAGCCACTAAGAAAGAATTAGCAGAAACTTCGTCATCTGTCCATCCTCCTAACAAGGAGTCCAGGACTATGGATAGATATGGAAAGCGAATGTTTGCTTCAGCGACCTTTTCAATGAGGTCACTGAATTACTTATGCCATTTTACCCGGCTTCGAAGGGATCTCCTTAAAGAGCTCGGAGATACCCTTCAGGTTCCATCAGCTGAAGGGGCTCAAGCTAAAGTGGCTTCTCAGCTGGCGACCCTTAATTCTGTAGAGCGTCATTTACCAAAACCCCCTTTGATCTGGAGCTGACCAAGCCTTATCACTGCACCCATTGATAAGCAGTTCCTTACTCTGCTGCCCTGGTTCTGCAGACCCCCTCTGCCACGAGGGCGGCGTCTGTTGTTGTTGTTTCTTCCTCTGCCCCTGTAGGAAAAATCGCTACGTGTGTCAGATGAGGCCCCTTGAGAAGCCCGTCCAGCATCCCTGAAGTGTTGCCCGGCTGCCCGCCTCTGGAGGCAGTCAGGGGAGGACTTTCACTGTACTCAAAAGCCTGGCAAAATATAATGCAAGGCAAATGGGTACAGTCAGTCATATCCGGAGGTTACAAAATTCCCTTCTCTCAACCCCCCTTACCGTCAAGCAAATCCCTTCCAGATGTTCCACCCAATCTGAGGGACCAAGCAGTCATAGAAGTTTCAAGACTGCTAGAAAAAGAGTCATCCAGGAAGTCCCGGCAGACCAACATGGATCTGGTACTTACTCAAGGTTCTTTTTGATACCAAAAAAGACAGGGGACTGGAGACCGATTCTGGATCTCAGCAGACTAAACAAGTCTGTTCAAAGAACAAAGTTTCAGATGGTCATGCTACAGTCCATTCTACCCTTTCTGGGTCAGGGATAATTGGATGTGCTCCATAGATCTTTAGGATGTGTACTACCACATCAAAATGGACAGGCGCTTCAGGAGATTCCTTCGCTTCCGGCTGGGAGCCAGTCATTACCAGTTCAGAGCTCTGCCCTTTGGTCTCACCACAGCCCCCAGGGTGTTCACCAAATGTATGGCAGTGGTCACAGCTCACCTGAGATGTCGAGGATTCTAGGTGTTTCCATATCTAGATGACTGGCTCCTTACTGCTACTCCCAGGCATCACCTTCTACAAGCCAGGGACTACACAATCACATTTTGTTCCCAGCTAGGCATTACAATAAACTTCGAAAAATCTGCCTTGTTTCCCTTTAAATCTATTACCTATATAGGAGCAGACCTAGGGACAAGGAGTATGTCTGCAAGGCTACCGCCAGACAGAGTGACCACAATTCGATAGCCAGTACAAATTATAATGCAGTGCAAAAGGGTCCAAGTCAGGTTGGTTCTTCAAACTCTGAGTTTCATGGTGGCAGCAATTCTTCTAGTCCCTCTGGCCCGCTTTCACATGAAAATTCTTCAGTGGCTTCTGTTCACACAGTGGTCTTTTCAACAGCTGCCCATGTCTCACATGATCATGATTACAGAAACATGCAAAATGCACCTTTCCTGGTGGATAGTCTCCCCACTAGTCTCTCAGGGCAGACCATTCATTCAGCCCCCTCCGGTTGTCACAGTGACCACAGATGCCTCTCTGATAGGGTGGGGGGGGGGGGCATTGTCAGGGCAGGACAGTCCAAGGCACTTGGCAGCCTCACGAGTACCATCTGCTTATAAACGTCCTAGAAATGAGAGCCGTGCTTCTAGCATTGCAAGCTCTTCAGGAATCTCTCCCTTCTGGGACCGTTGCAATTCAAACGGACAGTATGTCAGTGGTTTGGTACATCAACAAACAGGTCGGAACCAGGTCCTACGCCTTATGTCGAGAAGCACTCAGACTCTGGCAGTGGGCGATCTCCTCCCAATGATTTCTGATTGCGACGCACATCCCTGGAAGGTCCAACGTCATAGCGGACAGGCTCAGCAGAGCTATTCTCATGCCTCATGAATGGTCTCTGAATCAGGAAGTTGCGAATAGGTTCATAGGTTCATAGGTTTATACTAGGCTATCTGCCCTAAGGCATTTATAAGCCTAGCCCAAATATTTGTGGCTTACGCTACCCCTTATATGAAAAAATACTGTGCCCATTAGTTTGTTGTGCCTCTGTCCAGCAGTGACACAGAGATGATTCCCGGGGTAAACCTACGATCTCCCATCCACAGGTATAGGTTCATAGGTTTATACTAGGCTATCTGCCCTAAGGCATTATCTTTCGCAAGTGGGGACAGCCTTGCTGCAACCTTTTTGCCACCCCCTTCAACAGCAAATGCAGCAACTACTTCTCCCTTCTTCCACTTCCAGGTCACACACCCAGAGACGCTCTAGTCCACATTTGGCCTCAGGGACTTCTTTATGCCTTTCCTCCGTTTCCCCTGATACCGAAACTCATATAGAAAGCAATATCGTTGGGTTGCAAAATGATCCTCATTGCCCCCTACTGGCCTCGGCAGATATGGTTTCCGTTCCTGCACCATTACCTTCTCGATCAGCCCTGGACTCTGGATCCGATTCCAGACTTGCTGATTCATCAGTCAGGCGGGCTGCATCAATCCCTCCAAACACTCCAGCTCACATCTTGGTTGCTCCACTTCCAACCGTAGCCAGGCTTCCCAACATTTCCCCGGCCGTACGTGAAATTATTGTCTCCTCGCACAAGTCTGCCACTAGAAGGACTTATGCTAGCAAATGGAAACGTTTTTCTTGTTGGGCAGAGGCTAGGAACATAGATCCCTTTTCAGCCCCAGTCCATGAAATCCTAGAGTTCCTAGCAGAACTTTTTCATTCTGGGTCCGCTTCTGCTACAATCAGGGTTAAATTAGCGGCCATTTCAAACATTCATGTTGGTTTCTCTAATGCAAACATGTCTCATAAGCTATGTAAAGCTTCCCTAAGAGGGACTACTATCCTTAGACCCCCAGTGAGAGGTCCCCCTCCTCCTTGGGACCTAAATTTGGTACTAACCACCTTAATTTTGCCCCCTTTTGAACCTGCAGCATCCTGCTCCATTAAGTTTCTGTCTTGGAAAACTCTCTTTCTGGTAGCTGTTACTTCAGCCAGACACGTCTCTGAACTTCAGGCACTATGTGTCTGTCCTCCTTACTTAGTTTTTCATAAGGACAGGGTAGCTCTGAGGGACTAATCCCGCTTTCCTTCCAAACGTCTGCTCAGAAAATAATTTAAACCAATCTATAGACCTCCCCGTGTTTTTTCCCAACCACACCAACAAGGCAGAATACAAATTACATCAATTAAATGTTCACAGACAACTACGTTTTTACCTGCATAGGACGAAGGACATAAGGAAATCGGACCAACTATTCCTTTTCTATGCTCTGGGCAAACAGGGTCGTCCAGTCTCCAAAGTGACCTTATGCAGGTGGTGGTCTCACATTATTACTTTCATTTATCAATTGAGAAACAAAGAGTTGCCTCTCAAACCAAAAGGTCATTCCACTAGGGCTTTGGCCACCTCTGTAGCCTTTCAATCTAGGTTGCCCATGGATTCTATCTGTGCAGCCACTACGAGGGCAAATCCTCATACCTTTATTTCTCATTACAAACTAGATATGGTCTCCAGGAGCAGAGCTGACTTTGGTTCCACTGTTCTCAAGAGTCTGTTCCAATGAGCCGCCCAGGATTGTAGGTGCTAGGGACACTGTCCCAACCAGCAAGAACGAAGGCGAGATAGACAACTTAACATAAAGAAGTTATGTACCTACCATAACATTCCATGTTAGTTGTCTTCATCTCGCCTTCTTTCTTGCGTCCCACCCTCCGTCCCCCTGTCCTATTAGATCGAGAGGAGTTTTGGTTTCACTGGCTGTGGCTGAGTGTTCTCTGGTTTGTTTCCTCTACTGACTTAGAGAGTATGACAGGTATGCTCAACCAGTTTGTTTGGACAGGTTGATTCCCTGGCTATGTCTGGGGTTATAAGAGTCTCCAGTCACAGGCAGCAATAATACGTCCTTCCTTGTTCTAAATGTGCTGTAGCAATCAACACCGCACGACAGGCAATTTCCAAAAGATTTCTTTAATGTAAACTTAAAACACACAAAAACGGATCAAGGGCTTTCATCCACGTAACGTGGACTTCATCAGACTCAATTAACTAATACATTCCACAGTATTTAAACATAATTTGGTGCCATTTCGTGCTACATTCTTAAAAGCATCAACACAGCTTAAATTCATTGCATAGAATTAATGAATAATTAAAATAAATCGTTCTCACAGTAAAATAATACATGTTACTTCTAATAAAATAACACAGTGCTTACATTAAAAATCTCCCTTGTAGTACTGACCAAATATTGCAAATGTATTTTAAAGTGTATATAATAAATTATATATTTGTGTACATTTGAATAAAATGTCATACAAAATCATAAAAAAAGTTTTTTTCTACTAATACTTCCTATATACATTTGGATGACAGTAACAATGTTAATGTTTGACACTTCATAAATCACTAAATTTATTTATAGTACTCTTTTAATTCATAATTTATAATTTACAATTTACAGTGTGCATAGGGACAGGGATGAATCACTTCCCAAGTGGAACTTCAAGCATGAACATATATTTTTTTGAATCTGATTGATATTGTGAAAATAAATAAATAATTTAAAATACTGTTTAAAAATGCTAATAATAAATAAGTAATATATTAAAAACTGCATATTAAAATATTCTTACATATATAATATAATAAATATTTAGAATAAATAAATAGATATATTCATTCACTAATTTATTAATAAAAAGATATATATATATATGTAATAAATAGTAATAAATATGTACTTTAGTAATTCATTAAAATAAATGGTTTTACCAAGATGCCATCATTTAATCCTGGGGGAGTTGTGGCATCTGTCAAGATCTGCCATTTAGCTTCTTTTGCTGCTAGCTGTGTCCCTGAATTACCTCCCCTCATATTATTACTAGCTATCTCAATAATGGCAAATCTGAATTGATGTCTATTGTCAAAGGATGAAATGTGCCTATATAATGCATTAGTTTTATCTTTCTTCTTAATATCATATAAATGTTCATATATTCTCTTCTTGAACTTGCGTTCAGTTTTTCCTATGTAATATCCTGGACATAATACACACTTGGCTAAATATACTACATTCTGTGCGTTGCAATTACCTCTCACAAATTTTACTCTTGCTTTATTAATATTTTCTAATTTTATGTGGTCCACTTCCATTATACAGTGGCAGTATTTACAATTACCACACCTATGTGTCCCACTAACCTTTGAAGGGGGGTTGTGTATCTTTTCTGACCTTTCCAATATAGCCTTAAGGTTCATACCCATTTTTAACACAAAAATAGGTGCTTCACCCACTATTTTCCTAACTTCAGTATCCAATGAAAGGATGTTCCAATATGTTTTCATAATGTTCTTAATACTAGTTGTTTGAGATGTATACTCTAATATACATGCTCTTCTATAATCACATTTGCCATCCTTTTCTAAGACATGACTGAGGGGTTTACCTAGAATTGGGAAATACTTGTTACCCCATTCGTTAATGACAAGTGCCTTTACTTCATTAATTAGGTGAATTGGATACCCTCTATTAATAAATAAGCAACTTATAAATTCTATTTCATCCAACATGATGGGGTTGGAGGGTGGCCTAATGGTTAAGGTGTTTGCCTTACAAATACAGGGTGCAGGGTTTGAGTCTCACAAGGGGTAATTGGCTAGGCTTAAATGGCTTGCAAGGGCAGTTAGCTTAGTACTAATCTATGAACCTATGAACATTATATCATGTTTAGAGTTCATACGGGCTGCTCGTATACACTGACCTTTGAATATGCTTTTTTTCGTCTTATACGGATGGTTGCTGGTGTATTCCAAGTAATTGTTGGAAAAATTATTCTTTCTATATATCCTTGATTCAAAACCATCATTGTTATTGGATACAAATGTGTCTAAATATGCCAAAACTTCTTTACTAACACTGTGTGTAAATTTCAAAAACTGACTAGTGTTATTAAGGTAGTTTATAAATTCTTCTATAATCTCTTCATGTCCATCCCATAAGATAAATATGTCGTCCCGAAATCTAGTATAATATCTAATGTATTGAGAGTACTGACTCTTGAATATATACTGTCTCTCCCAGTCTAACATAACTAAATTTGCATATATATATATATATATATATATATATATATAGGTGCGCATGCAGTACCCATGGCAACTCCTCTTGTCTGCCTATAATATTCCCCTTCAAAGTATATGTAGTTGTAATCTAAGATGATACTCATAAGTTCCATAACTACCAAAGTTAATTCCCAATCAAGCTGTGAGTAATTGCGTATACTATTATAAAAATATTCCAATCCTTGTTCCTTTGGTATACATGAAAAAAGGTCAACAACATCAATGGTGATAAATAGTAGACCCTCTTTCCATAAATCAGGAGTAAGATTCCCTAAGGAAATCCACGAGTCTTTGATCATATGTGGGATTTTTTCATAAACATGTTTGAGCCAAACATCAATCACTACCCCCATAGGAAATGTCTTAGAGTAACTTCCTGATATGATGGGTCTAAAGGGAGGGTCATGGTAATCCTTATGAATTGTTGGCACTCCTGCAATAGTTGCCATGTATGGATGCTCAACTTTCATATACTTAAATACATCCAAGGTAATTCTACCATCTAATAACATATCCTCCAGAAATAAGTCTATTCGCCTGTATCCTATATTAATTTCATTTAATGAAATGGATGTATAGTTTCCAGAGGTTACTAAAATATTAAATATTTTATTAGTATAAGCATCTTGATTGTAGATAACAATCCCACCCCCCTTATCTGGCTTCATTATTCTAATTGACCTGTCCTCTGTAATATCATTAAGTAAATTTAACTCATTTTCATTCATATTTGTTTTCCTATATATTCCCTTGTGAACATGATTTTTTAACATATATATGTCTCTGGTTACTAACTCTTGTAACTTTTTCTTAGTTATCGAGGTTCATTTTGATTATTTTATGTCTGGGGTTAGCTATTACAAACGAGATCTGGGTAGCTAGCGCTAGGCATCATGGGATAAGGGGTAGCCTCGAGCCAGTAAACAGCTCTCGAGCTATAGGAGATGGCCGAGTCGGAGCTAAGGATCGGCTCTGATCCCAACCAGCAAGAAAGAAGGCGAGATGAAGACAACTAACATGGAACGTTATGGTAGGTACATAACTTCTTTTTCCATGGCCTTGCAGATCAGGCTCGTCAGACTGATGGGTCAGTAGTTACCAGGATCCAAGGTGGATCCCCCCTTGTGGAGTGGGATAACTGTAGCTGTGTACCACTCAGTGGGTACGAAGCCTGAGGTGAGAGTATGATTAAACATGACACTTAGGTGAGGTGCCAGTTCATTTTGTAGTTCATGTAGTACATAGCCCGGGATGTCATCCTGTCCCATGGATGTTGTATTCTTAGCTTTGGAGAGTGCGTTTTTTACCTGTGTGGCCATTATTACCTGAATTTGGCAATATTCCGGTATTGAGATGGGCCATTTCGGGGGTGAGAGGGGGTGAAGATGGCACTGAATCGATCTTCCAGGATATTGGCAATATCCTTGGGATCAGTATATTTAATGCCATTCTGTTGTAGCTCAGAGCAGATCTGAGCTTTGCCATTTAGATTCTTGACATAGTTATAGAATGCCTTGTGGTTGTCTTTCGAATCTTTGGCAATTTTATTTTCATAACTAGCTTTGGAGGATTTTATGAGGGATTTCAGCTTCTTACTAAGGCTGGTAAGGGAGTTTTTTGCATCCTGGGATTTTCCTCTTTTCTGCAACAGTTTCTTCCTTTTGTTGTAAAGTTTGTTTATGGCAGGGGGCCACCAGATTGGCTTCCTTTTTTTGGAGGAAAGCATCTTGGTTCTATTTGGGATGGCACGATTCATGCATGATGTGGATGTGCTCGTACAGTGCCTTAGTGTAGGACTCAGCAGTCGAACTTTCAGTTCCCGTCTGCATGGGTGTCATGAACTTTATAACTTCTGACTTGAGTAGCAGGAAGTTGGCTTTGGAGAAGTTTTTTATGGAGGTTTCCTTACTTGGGGGGTGGGGGTGGGATGTGGATGTTAAGGGTGATTAGCTTATGGTCTGACCTGACCAACGAGGGGGTGACCATAGGTGTGGAGCATCGATTTCCCATGTTGGTAATGTCCAGGTCTATGATGTTGGAGCCTCTGGTGGGACTATGGATTACTTGATCCAGGGCATTGGAATTTATGAATTCCAAGAACCGGTGGGCAAAGGTGTTGGTACACAAGCACTTTTCCCAGTTAATGGCAGGGTAGTTGAAATCACCCAGTATTAGGGTGTTTGGTTGTATATTAATATTTTCCAGTATGTTTAGAAAGGTGTAGTGAGAATCTTGGGGCATGGTGGGGGATCTGTAGAAAGCTACAATTTGGATTGTAGTCTTACCTAGTGTTAGTTGCACCTGGAGAATTTCAGAAGCACTGTGTTGGGCAACCAACCTGGTGGTGTGAATATCTTTGGTGAATATGGACACTCCTCCACCTTTAGTGTTTCGATCCTGGTTTGGTGCCCGAAAAGTGTGGTAAGAGTTGTAGCCTGGTATTGCAGGGGTGCCGTCTGGAGCCTTGAACTAGGTCTCAGTTACTGTACAAATATCGATGTTCTCCATTTTTAGGAGTGCCTCGAGAGAGTGCATTTTGAGGTTTAGAATTCTAGCATCGAGTAGCATTACCTTCAGATTTTGTATGCTTGTACCTGTTACGGTAGTGGTTTTGTCCTTTGAGCCTTGCCTAAAAAAGGTACTGTAGTGGTGGCAAGAGCCTTAGCCAGTAACCTGAATCCCAGGGGCGACAGGTGCAGACCATCTCTGGCAAAGCATTGTGGTCTGTCGATCATGTCGTCCCAGGCAGACAGATGCTGGATCCCCTTTGAATGACACCAGAAGCTTAGCCAATTGTTGAAGTCAATCATTTTGTTCTTATGTTGTGGTATCATTCTGGGCGAAGGCAGGATGCTACTCAGGGCTAGGGTCATACCTGCCTGGGCCACATGATCCGAGAGCACTTCCATGTCTCTTTTCATGTAGCCCAGGGAGGTACGTCTCAAGTCATTCACTCCAACATGGACAATGACAGAGTCATATTTGTACTTGTTGTGGAGTGACTTGAGTGCATGAGTTATGTGGCGGGTCCTGGCACCCGACAGGCAGCTCACTGTTATTTTCTCCTTGTTCAGCCTGGTGAGTGGGACATTAGTGTGCCTAACTATAGCGTCACCTATGACTAAAGTGTTAGGTATGTTGTCTTGCCTTAGGGGCTGTTGCTGGGTGGCACACTGGTGTTGTGAGCTATGTGACACTTTGGTTGTGATTGGTGTTTGTTTGCGTTTCAGCTTCGGAGGTCCTTGTTGCTTGGGCAGGTTACAGTTAATGGTCTCCGCATATGTGGATTTAGTGTTGCCATGTGTGGGTGTTGGTGGTGTGAGTTTAGAAGGGCTATATGTTGCTTGAGGTGTAGTGCAGGTGTTAACCTTCTCCTCTTGACTGTAGTCTGTATAGTCATTACTGTATTGCATACTGTTAACTGCTGATTAGGTGGGTACATGGACCCTTTTATACTATTAAAGCCTATTTGCTTGGATGGCAAAGGTTTTATTTATTTTTCTGAAACAAATATTGCATTTGTATGAGACATTTTAGACCTCTTTATCAATGTTTTTTTTAAACTTTATAGAGTACTGTGACAGAATTTTTTTGTTTGTTTTTTTTTAAGTGAACAGTTTGACCTTATCTGTATGCCTGCTTCCTGTTATAGCAAGATCTTCCTCTGGGTTAACTTTCCTTCTTTCACTAGTTGTCTCTTACTTCCTGCCTCTTGTAACAAAGGGTAGAGAGGATGAGATGTTATGTTAAGCTTTAACTTTCTGCCTGACAGCCATTGATTGCGTCAGTGTTGGCTTCCTGACATATACATGTCAAACGTTTGTGTTGTCTGCAGTGTTTTTTTTTTTTTTTTTTTTTTTTTTAAGGAGTTTTATTTCTAACATAGAATTTTTTTCAATTCAATCAACTGTTAGGGCACATATTGTTACATACTTTTACCCTGCAGTCCTCTTTTGTTACAAAACAAAAACATGATTGCCAGTAATATTTCTACACAATTTCACATCTGTGATAGTGTATTGACAGGTTTTCCTGATAATCTTCAAATTAGTCCCTCCCCTGTCAGTGTTTCAATTTTCCTAATCTCGTTTACAAGGCTGCCTTTATGTGAACTGGTGCCATAGGCATAAAGTCTCCATGGCTCCCCCTGCTGCCCACTGCCCAACACCCAGTGCCCATGCCCCCCCCATCCCAGCCTACCCACATCATCCAGATTACTTTTTTCTTCCTATATCTTACAGTTTGTCTGATCTTCACTTTCTTGCATTTATTCAACATATTTTAAGCAAGAAAGACTGCACTGATAACTGTGGAGGAAACATTAAGCCAGAAGGCTGGCCACGGGTGTTCTAAATAATTCTGAGTTGTATTTTACAGATTTTTTAAACAACCTTTACACTCAGTGATAATTAGTCTTACTCTTTAGCTTTGTTTTTTTTTCATGAATTTTTTCAATACAACCTAACTAATCAAGACTATACAGTAATAACTGTGGTGAAATTAACTCCATTAAGCCAAGGGCTACAAGAACCCCAGAAGTCATGAGGGTACTAGGTGCTCTGAGGTGCATTTTACAGTTTTTTTAAACAATGTCATCAAATGATGGCCTGAATATAAATCATGATTAAGGGAAACAGTTCAGTCTTGCTCTTCGTTTTTTTGTCTGCATCCAAGACTACACTATGATAACTAAATTCAGTAGGGGGTCTGTAGGCCACCAGGCATCCAGAAGCAATGAGATTATACTGTAGATACTTTCAGATGCATTTTAGAACTTTTTCCAACTTTTGATCCATTGATGGCCTGAGCAAAAATCATCCATAAGTAAAGAAATTCAGACTTTTTTGTATTTCAAGGAAGAAATGAGTTGTGTTCAAAGCTTAATGGGCAAAGCTGACAAAACGGTGCATAATAAAACAGAGAAAACAAATGGTTGTGATGATACATAAATCATATATGGAAGTAGTACCTACCTCCCTACTCTGTCTTAATAAATGGGAGTCACTTTCTGTATATCCTGCTCTAGTCTTAAGTTGGGATGAATATTAAGGGACAAGTGGCCACAGCCATGTATTTGAAGTTGCTACTTTCATTTGTATATATATCATGCCTCTTCACCCATAACCTCATAAGAGAGCCATGTCAGACTGAAAAAACTGTTTATATGCTGTCAGATATATACAAACAGAATGCTTCTTTACCCTCATCCAAAAGATAACCCATCTGTATATGCATCTGATATTTATAAGGAAAGTGAAAAATAATTACAGTAATGTTTTTAGCCTGTTACTTTTAGGCAGTACTCTATTTCTATACAAGCTTAGCGACCCACTGTGCACCCCACTGAAGTTTGTGAGGAAAGTTCAAGAGTCAGTGATCACACAGTCATCAGCCTAACTCAAGAGAATATTCTCTGAGGACAAGGAAGAAATTTAATGAAGTTATGACATTATCCCTGGCTCTCCATACTAGCAAAAGTGACCTTCTGTGTGCATTGGGCATCTCTGAGCAGAGCTGGATTTAGGCTAGGTGACGTTCAGGGCATATGGCACTACTAAGCATGTGTCAAAATCTACTTATGCAAGCTTGGTGGTTGAGGGCCACCAGTCCCCTAAAAACTGTGAAGTTCAGAGTATTTTGTGATGCATTTTGCCCCTTTTTTCCCTGATAGATGACTGTTTAAGCAAGTGACAGAGGGTTGGTTACTTTCATCCAGACAACCCCCTCAGCAAGCAATTCTAGCCACCTCTATGTGCAATTTAGTCATCTGATTATGATAAGAGGACTGCCATGTGTTGCATTTCTCCTTTGTTCAAAACAAACAGTTGTCACACCCAAAATAGTCTAAATTGCTGCACACAGATCACACCATTCTTGCAATGCCAGAAAAATTAACAAACAGCAGGTAGCTAGTCCATTTTCTCCATGGACAGCTCCATCAATTATACCTACTGTGTCTGTCCATATCAGGTGTCCAGTTAAGTAGTCCATGTTGCTTCTCATAAATGCGCACAATAGTTTTCAAAGCCAGATGATGATTGCATAAACTGAGCAAATAACAAGAGTCAGTTATTTTCATCCAGCCAATCCCAACCCCCAACCAGCAGCTATATCCATGACATTTGATGGCTATGTAGTTTTATTTCACTTAAATTGCTCCATACAAACAAATAAATTACCACACATTAAATATTCCAAGTTGTTCAAGACAAACCAGAAAGCCGGAAATATTGCTTAATGAAAATATCTGGTTGATCACTGTTAGCATATTATAAAAAAAAAAAAAAAAACTACCTCACTGCTTCTTTTTTCATATTGCACTGTTCCTCTCATTGTCTAAACTGTCCAGAATTCTGCATATTGTCCTTGATCTTTTGTCATCTTTTGCTCCTGTCCCTTGTAAAATTGTTGATGCTGTGTTAAATAGCTGATGATTACAGTCAGTCAGTAAAGCCAGACATTAGAGGCTAATACTTATTTGTTGAAAAAATGCATCATGTTAATGCAAATCCTCAGTCCTGACTTTGGGAATGGCTTAGCATTTTACATTTCAGCATTGTACAGGGTCATTTCTCTGTGACTTCACACATACCTCTTAACTTCTTAGAGAGAGAAATCTAGACAAAGCCATAAATAAAAGTGGAACAAAGGCCCAAAAAATAGAAACAATTTTAAATATTGCTCTTACAAACTGAGAAAGTTGATAGAATAACAGGTTTTGCATTAGCATGATTTTTCTGAAGGGTATGAAGTCTGAAGCTCAAATGTCTGTCATTATATTATAACATTAGTCTTTAATTATTTGCCAGTAATTGGCCAGAAAACCCCAATTTTATGAAAAAAGAGACCAAAAATGTGAGGCAAAAATCTGTAAAGTTGAGAGGTATGCAGCAATGTTCTTGACATGACTTAACTTAAATAGTTAAAAGTTGAGCACCTTCCCCTTTGGCAACCGTCACACCATGGGTGAGATTTGTTAACAGGCTTGCTTTACTTGTCTTCTAGCTGTACTATTTTGAAACAGTTTTTCCTTGAGAAACATAATGTTCTGCTGGTCTTTCCTTCTTTTCAGCCTTTGATTTCTACAGTTTTATCAGCTCATCTGAATAACTACTTAAAGCTTTTTCTGTTCTTTCCAGTCCTTTGTCTTTTCACTGTATGTATATCTCCAGTGTCTCATTTATTTTAAACACCTCCCAATGCATTTAATTTATTTTTTTGATAATTTACTGCATTTATGTAGGTAACAATGAAGTCTAATGCTCTGGTTTGGAGCTGCAGATAAGGAGGAAAACTTGTGTTTAGTTTTCTGAGCAAACAGACTAAACAATGAAAAGAAAAGCGCCTAATAATAATTTCCCAGCATTTGAGAACTACTTCATGCCTTTGTGACACTTTTAACTAGTTCTGTCCACCAACAAAGTTCTGCAGTTGGAGCTGGTCTGTCTGTAAGTATAGGCAATTAATCAGGAAATGAGTGAACCATGAACTCTTGAGACATTCAAGGCCACCGGAACCATAGAATGAGGGGGAGGAGTGCCCCCCACTTTTACAGCTGCAAGACCATGCAGTGTCTTCTTTAAGGAGGACAGGAGGACCCATGCATTATTCTTCTTTAGAATGGTCCCATATCCCTGTGCGTGTGGGCATTCCTCCTGCCGCTCATGCAAATTTAAATTAAGTTTTTCTGCTCATATATTGTGTGTGTGTGTGTGTGTGTGTGTGTTTGTGTTTGTTTGTGTTTGTGTGTGTGTGTGTGTGTGTGTGTGTGTGTGTGTGTGTGTGTGTGTGTGTGTGTGTGTGTGTGTGTGTGTGTGTGTGTGTGTGTGTGTGTAAAATGCCCCAGTTAGGTATACCTGATGGTTAGTGTTACTCAGGCTCAAACCCTGTATCTTAGGTAAAAGAAGCAAGAGCCTGAATTCTCTACCTATGCCAGCACTTGTGATTCAAGGAGGTGAGTCCATAGCTTTCAACTGTCCAAATTTTCACAGAATATTTGGCTCCTGTTTTTGGTCTGTTCCTTTTAAAATATGTGATCTTCTGGCAATTCAATGAGAACCAAATTCACTAAATAATAGCCCTTTAAGTTTCAGTCTTCCTATCTTTCAGCAAACACATGGTAACACAAAACACTTCATCCTGCTGTGTGGTCTACAGATTATACAAGCAATGTTTAAAATGTGTCCCTGGTTTTGGGCTTTTGTCCCCCTTCCCCCCAATAAGTTTTGTTTTTTTTTCAGATTTCTTGTGCTGCAAAGTTGAGAGATTTAGTTGTGTCAAGTGGATTTTACAAGGAGTGGAGAGCTTCAGGGGAAAAGAAGTTTAGTGCTGATTATGCAAAGTCTTTTTGCATTGTTAGTAGCACAACAGGTAGTGTACTTGCTATTGATGCATAAGGCTGTGGGTTCTACTCCCACAGTATGCAGATAGATTGCTGATACGGTACTGTGTTGTACGCTGCAGCCTGTGAATGTCCCCTTTTGGAGGAATTGTCTAGTGGCTATGAGCCTGTTATCAGTTTGCAATCCATTCCCTATTGCAATATTACTAGCTTATTTTTTTTAATGTAACATAGGCAATTCTTCAAGGGCAACAGGCACTTTGTAGATGAAACAATGAAATATAAAGATGTTTGCTAGCAACAACCTCTTCATTAGTTACAGATCTATGTAATGTGGAATTATTTAGATGGCTTTTACTTCTGCACATATTTACTGGTATTGGTGGATTGTAATGACAGACGTTTGAGTAGACTTTTATGATGGAAATGTTCTGAATTGGGCAGTTTTGTCATTATTGGTTCACAAATTTTGTTTCATTGCTTACTGGAAAAATATTCAAAACAATACATTTAAAACACACTCTAACAAGTGTGCTGTATTGTACAAGAAATATAGTTTAACACAATCAGGAAGGTGAATCAAGAAATGTATACATGCATGCATGGCCCTGAAAATTTGTATGGAACCTATGGTTTGAAAACAGCCCAGAGGTAAGCTTAGTCCTCCACTGGTCAGATGCAAAATGAATGTGGGTTTTCATGACGTTTCAATGAATGTGAGTTTCAAGGGCAGAGAAGTGTACTGCTTATGCTAAGTCTGTTTTCATTGTGAGATTATCAGTGTTTGTGCTATTTTATTTCAATATCTGTAATAATGCAGTGAACAGTGTTTATGGTAATTGAGGAGAAATAGCCAAGTAATGGAATACTGGAGTGGCTGAGGAGGGGGCTGCTACTGGAGCAGTAGGAGATTTCTGCAGGAGGGGATGCTCGGGGGGCTCAATCTATTACCCTGCCTAGGGCCCCATTTAACCATGGTCTGGTATTTTCCACTATTTACTAAAAAATTATCAGAAGTTGAAATGAAACAAAGAAAGTGCTTATTATTTTTTTACAACTGACAATTTGTTGTTTCATTCCAATTTCTGATAGTTTATGGTTTTCATTGTTATTTTAATAACAGTCATATTGTTGAACATGTCAGTGCAGTTCTGTGGATTGTAGACCTCAAGTTACCTCTACAAAGAGACCAGTCACCAATAGAGTCCCCCAGAGTTCAGTGCTGAGACTTTTTATGTTTGGCATATACATCTCAAAAGTAAAAGGAAATAAAAAAGGGCTTTGGCCGACTAAGTTTGAGATGACTGCAAGCTAGGAGCAGTTATTGAATCCCCAAATGATTTAACCATCATGCAGGAAGGTTTGTCCCAAACAATAACTGTTGGCAGAATCATGAATTGAAACTAAACTCCAAAAAATACATTATCGTATCCTTTGGGAAAGTCATTTACTTGAGTGTGTACAGTGACCTAACGTTTGACCAACATTAAGTGCCAGGGCACTTCTGTGGGCTAGGCTTGTAAAGGCTTCAGGGCCATTAGCGTAGTACACACCTTTCATAAAGTCTTTCTATATTGCACAGCTTATAAACAAATTGATTGTGACTAGATCTAGAGATGTTTTTGTCCCCCTTTACAAAGCCCTCATTAGGTCAGTCATTTTGTATAATGCCCACTTTGGCATGTATCTGTTCAGACCCATGCAACAATTGAAATACCCACAGAGATACCTTACTAAAAGGATGCAAGTCTTAAACAATAGGTCTTGCATAGACCACCTCAAAGATTTATCACTATACTCAATCCTACAGAGTACTTACAGGTGACCAGTGTCCTGCATACAAGGCATCCTCCTACCCAGTACTGATGAACCTGCTGAACATCAGCAAGTCAAATGGCATCAGAAATACTCAGTCCACGTATCTAAACTGAATGTTGTGGAGAGATGGATATATACCACAGAAGCTACCACTGTTCCTGAACAAACTATCCATTCAAGTAAAACAAAGCTCATCCCTGTCCATATTAAAATGCAACTTGGATCTAAAGATGGGTAATAGAAAATGTACTCCAGGATTTCCCCTCGTGCCACTAACGGATAGAGGCAGTTCCTAAATGCTGCATCCCTTACATGGGTCCTCTCAAATTATCTATGGTATGATCACAGTTATTCTCACTAGGGCTACTATACAATTATCAGCCATGGGATAGGTAAGACCAATCAGGAAATGTTAATTCAAGCACCAGAAGGGAAATTGGCTATGCTTAAAATGTCTTCTAGGTGAACCTATATTGTGGTAGTAAATAGTTTTTTAAAAATTCCCCTTTTTAGATCACTAAGTGTCCCTCTCACCCTCTGCCCCCACCCCCCACCCCCAGCCTTCTACAGCTTCCTCTGGAGCCATTTGTATGAGAAATGCTATAATTAGTACTTAAAGGGGACCTTACAAGCAGTGCGGTGAAATAAATGAAGTCTGATACATCAAAGAGAATATTTTTGCAAGAAGATGCATTCCTAGCAGCATTTAGCACTTCAGTATAAAGCATTACAGTACACAGTCTAGCATATTAATTTAAGAGTAACCAGTGCATTTTTTTCTTAAGGCTAAAAATCATTTAACTAGAGCATGCACATTTTTCACATCTAGGATGGAAATATAGATGGAATAAGAATAGAATGTGCTTAAACCTAACATTAACATAGATAAAACTTAAGTGTAACTGTCTGTTTGGTGCAATTGCCCTTAGTTGGAGTGTATCTTCATTTTTCACAAGGGTATAGAGTTTTGTGTGTTTGCGCTAAGCTAAAGGGGTTGGGTGTTAAAAATGAAAATGTACACAGTTGTTTGTTTCAATTGTTTTATTGAAGCAGAACATCTAGGGAAATGCAAATGGGTTCAATCGTGAGTTGAAACAGAGATGAGAGACTGCAACCGCATATAGGTTTTTCCTGTCAGACATTTATGTGTGCATGTAAATTGCAAGATGGAAACATATTCAAAAACCCATCTTGTAAAATATGTGAAAATAATAACTTTTTAACAGAATCACTGCCTTTTCACTTATGTCATAGAATACTGGGTTGGGAGGGTGGCCTAATGGTTAAGGTGTTTGCCTTACAAACACAAGGTGCAGGGTTTGAGTCTCACAAGGGATAATTGGCTAGGCTTAAAATGGCTCGCAAGAGCAGTTAGCTTAGTACTAACCTATGAACCTATGAACGAATGACACTTTGGGTATGGACAAGAAGCTGAGAATATTGAATTGTATTAAAAGAAAACTCCACCTTGGAATTCAAAAATGTCTGTTTTTTTCATTGCATCTTTATTTTAATTCATCAGAGTAACACAGAAAGCAACTCTAGGTGCTTCTTATAAAATGTTAATGCTTTTCCACAAAACATCTGAAATTGAGGCCACCTGACATATAAACATGATCTTTTTTAGTGCTTTCTTGTCTCCTTCCCAGAATATATTTCAAGTCCTCTTTATATCAGTCATGCTGGACATAAGAAAGTGATGATATTTTCTAGTTCATTAATAAACAGTGGCAACAATGTGATAAACAGATATTTTACACACCCTCTGTAGCTAGAAAACTTGCATTTTATTCCTGAATGACCATCTTATGCATTTCACTTGGCGGCTGTTCCAAGGCATTCAGAGTAATTTTATTGCTGTAGCCAACAAAAGCAGGTAAATTCCATTTTTTTTGTAAGGATTGCCATTTTGTATTCTGTATTTTGAACACTGCCAGCCCCCCATTCCACACACACACACACACACACACACACACACACACACACACACACACACACACACTGTTCTTGAGGTGTCAAAGCTAGCATTGTAATACAAGAGCTGTCAGCACCTCAAAGGGTATGATCTGGAGTAGGGACTTCATTTGTCAGCAACCTGTGGGTCTTGGATCCGATATCGGATCCGAGCCGGCAACTATTTATACAGCTATGGATCCGAGCTCCTAGCTCCTCCCCTCACCCATAATCCCCTGCCAACCCCAAATTACCTCAGATCTAGTTTGCCGCTCTAGAGTGTGTCAGCTGGATTTTGAGCTCCTGGCGATTATTGAGATAAGTATTCCCATTTTATCTCTTTAGCCCTTTTTTTCTGTCAGTAATTAGTGTGTGTGTATTAGACTTCCCTTTAGTCTGTTCTTTTTTGAAATTTTTAGTGTTACCCTCCCCTCGCTGGTCGTTAGTGTGTGATTGTGTGTGTTTGCGTTTGGGGCCTTGTGTGTTTGTGTAGTGTTTCTTAGTTTTGGGACATGTCAGAGGCCCCAAAGCCTATTTTTTCTAAATGCACCGAGTGTGGCCATAAGCTCTCACCAGCGGATGGCCACACTCGGTGTGTTCGGTGCCTTGGGGTTGAACACCTGTCCTCAGGATGCACGATTTGTGCAGGGTTCAACCCCAGGGCACTGAAAGAGCGGAGGTCGAAGCTGGTCCTGGCGGAACTTTTGCCCCCGGAGTCGGCTTCGGCCTCCACTACTCCCGTGGCACCTCCTCAGCCAGTGGTGGTGGCCACTCCTGCCCCCCTTCCTCCGGCCGGGATTCAAACTCCCACTAAAGTGCCGGAGGACAGGGAGGCCAGGAGGGAGAAACAGAGGGAGAAGCACCACAAGCGGTGGGCTGAGGCCTCCGCTTCGGCCCCCCCAGATAATCGGGCTTCTCCCTCCACGGCTTCCAGGTCTCCTCCTCCTCAGCTCCAATCACCTTGCTTCTCCCCAGGACAGGAGGAGGAGACCCGATCTCCGTCGAGGTCATCGAGGCGGCACTCCAGGCCTGCCTCGGTGGGCTTGTCGAGATCCACTTACAGCCTGTCTGATGCAGACTTGGACCAGATGATGAGAAGGTTCATCCAGGCCCAGCTGTAGATGGGAGTGCTCCTGCCTCCCCCCCCCTTTGGGGGGGAGCTCGACACCCTTTTTTGCTCCGATAGCTCATTCTCCGACCCGCTTTCCGGGTTCGGAGCGCTTGGAGCCGGGCAGTGTTGGAGCCGGGGGTGGGTCGGCGCCGACAGTACTGGGTACTTCGGATCCGACCCTACCCTCGATTCTGTCGGTTCCATCGTCTGATCCGACCTCTCGGAGCCGTGGCCCGAGCTTCGGATCCGAGGGATTCAGTGTGCCTTTGGCTCCGTCCTGGTCGGAGCACACTGGTCCCTCGGATCCGACGGTCTCGGCGCCGTTTCCGATCCATCCCGTCATCGGATCCAAATGGGAGTCTGCTCTCAGAACAGGAAGAGCGGCTCCCCCTCGGCCTTCGATGTAGTGGAGAGGGCTCTGTCGAGAGCATCCAGACCTCCGGCCCTTGTCTCGGCTCCGCCCTGCACTCCCTCTCTGCTGGGTCAGGCTTCCATCACCCGGCCACAGGGACAGCCTGCTTCAATGTCCCAGGTTGTTCCTTTGGAACAGGACATTGCTGGTGAGACCTCCTCGGACAGCCCCCCCGAGGAAGTGCCTCGCAAGCATAAGTGTAAGAGGAGGCACGTGGACTCCCCCGAGTCCTTAACAGAGGACACGGACTTGGATGAAGGGGAAGGCTCCCCAAGGTCACCCCCTGAGGATGTCTCCTTTGGAGACATCATGGAAATGCTCAGGCTCAGGGGGGGTGGTCTGCCCCCAAGGCTTCCTCCGAGTCCGTGTTCCTGGAGGCATTCGAAGCAGGCCCGTCTACCTCTTGGGTGTCCCCTCCGGCCGACCCCCTGGTGGACCTTGTGACCACCAGGGCGTGGAAGGAGCCGGACACTGTGGAGCCAATCCCCAAGCGCCCGGATAGGATTTTGAGCCCCCCCGCAGACCGGCCCCACTGGAGCAGGGGTCCCCCTGTAAATGCCATTTTGATGGCGGCAGCCACTAAGAGGGAACTAGCTCAGGAGAGCCCCTCGGTCCATCCTCCGAGCAAGGAGTCTCGCTTGATGGATCGCCTTGGGAAGCGGGTATTCAGTTCAGCGACCTTCTCAGTAAGGTCTCTGAACTACATGGCACATGTCATCAGGATGCAGCGGGATCTTATTAAAGAATACGCTGCTCCCCCCCCCCCCCAGAGTCCATGTCGGCAGAGGACAAGCAATTGTACTCCACTTGTATGGCCACTCTGAGATCTGTTTCTAATACCTCTATGCGGCTGTTGTCTCACGCAACTGAGGGAGCCGCTAGAGCTAGCGGAGCGGGCCTAGTTATGAGACGCCAGGCCTGGCTCCGACATTGTGACTTCGCGGAGCCCTTCAAGGCGTCCTTTGCGAATGCCCCCTTTGATGGTTCTGCTTTGTTTGGCAAGACCGTTCGCGAGACACTTGTCCAGAGTGAGAAGGACGGGAAGACGTCTGCCATCGGAGTCCGCTTCTCTGCTCCCCAGTGTTCCTTTTCCAAGAACCAAAAGGGACAGAAGAAGATGTGGTTCCGGAAATCGCAACATTCCCAACCTGCTCCGGACAACCAGGCCTTCCGTGGCAGAGGAGGACAGGGAGGACGCCACCCTAGAGGCAGAGGGGCACCGAGAAATTTTGGGTCCAGAGAATCCTTCTCTGATCGGCCCACGCAACAGCCCTGAAGGGTTGCCCGACTGCTCCACTCTGGAGGCAGTCGGGGGTGCTTCTCGAGGCATCTGGCGGCATGGGAGTCCATCACGTCAGACCGCTGGGTGCTTCAGATTATATCCAGAGGTTACAAAATCCCTATGCTACATGTTCCCAGACTCAAGAACCTCCCCGATGTACCATCCGATCAGAGGGAGGCTGCAGCCGCAGAAATCCAGCAGCTGCTAGAAAAAAGGGTCATCCAACCCGTCCCCCCAGACCAGCTCGGATTAGGGTTTTACTCCAGGTTCTTTCTGGTGCCAAAAAAGATGGGGGACCTGAGACCAATTCTAGACTTTTCCCTCTTGAACCTGTCGGTAACCAAGGAGAAATTCCGAATGGTCACTCTTCAATCCATTCTCCCCGTGTTGCGGGAGAACGACTGGATGTGCTCAATAGACCTCAAGGATGCGTACTACCACATTTTAATGGACAGACGATCCAGGAGGTTTCTCCGCTTCCGGCTGGGAGCCAGCCACTATCAGTTCAGGGTCCTTCCCTTTGGCCTCACCACAGCCCCCAGGGTGTTCACCAAAGTTTTAGCAGTGATAGCGGCCCACCTGAGACTTCAGGGAATGCAGGTCTTCTCATACTGGACGACTGGCTCCTGCCCGCCCCAACAAGGCATATACTCTGCTCAGCCAGAGATTTTTTTCTCCGCCTAGCCCCCCAGTTAGACATCATGATCAATATGGACAAATCCTCCCTTGCTCCGACACAAGTGATAGACTTCATAGGGGCCAGATTAGATACGAGAAGTCTGCGAGCCTACCTCACTTCGGATCGACTACAGAATCTGAGTTTACATGTGTGGGCCATCCTCCAGTCAGAAGCTCCATCCGCGGAATTGGTCCTGAGGGCACTGGGCTCTATGGCAGCGGCAATAACACTCCTTCCATGCGCTCTCCTAAACATGAGGGTCCTACAGTGGACCCTCCAAGTACAATGGTCCTTTCAGCTTCTTCCTCTCAATCACCCTGTCTCTATCAGCAAGGCTTGCAGGAGGGCCCTGTTATGGTGGCTTCATTCCCCAGACCTCCATACAGGTCGCCCCTTCTGCGTTCCACCTCCTCTCGTCACGGTGACCATGGACGCTTCTCGCCTCGGGTGGGGGGGGCATTGCTCAGGCAGAACAGTCCAAGGCACATGGAACGACACAGAGACCTCCCTGCATATCAATGTTTTGAAGATGAGGGCAGTGCTGTTGGCGTTGCAAGCACTTCACAACCTTCTTCCCATAGGAACTATTGAGATACAGACGGACAACATGTCAGTTGTCTGGTATATCAACAAACAGGGGGGAACCAGGTCTTATCCTCTCTGCCGAGAGGCCATGAGAGTGTGGGAATGGGCGATCTCCACCAACCGCTTTCTGATCGCAACGCACATCCCGGGACAGTCCAACATTCTGGTGGACAAACTCAGCCGCACTATTCTTTCCCCTTACGAGTGGTCTCTCAACTCCCGAGTAGTGAAGCGGATTTTTGCAAAATGGGAGCAATCCTGCTGCGATCTTTTTGCCTCTCCCTCAAATACGAAATGCGACAGCTTCTTCGCCCTGATTCCCCCACCAGGGGAAGCCCCGAGAGACGCTCTAGTGCATGCTTGGCCACCCGGTCTACTTTATGCCTATCCTCCTCTACCCCTTGATGCTAAAGATGTTACAGAAAGCCTTTCGGTTGGGGAGCAAAATGATCCTCATTGCCCCATTCTGGCCTCGACAAACTTGGTTCCCTTACCTGTGGTCTCACTTGGAGAATCCTCCCTGGATTCTGGAATCCCAGCCCGGATCTGATATCCCACCCATCAGGCTTACCGACCCCGAATCTGGACAACCTGAAGCTGACAGCTTGGCTGCTCCAGTTCCACTCTTTATTAGGACTCCTGGTATCTCTTCACCAGTCAAAGCCATCTTGGTGGCAGCACATAAACCTTCCACCAGGAAGATTTACCGCAGTAAATGGAAGCGCTTCTCCGTCTGGGCGGAACATCATAATCTGGACCCCTTCACTGCTCCGCTAACGTCCGTTTTGGACTTCCATATCGGGCTTTTTCAGCAAGGGGCTAGCTGTTCGACAGTCAAGGTACAATTGGCAGCCATCTCCCATTACCATGTAGGACACGAGACAGGTCCTTTGATGTCAGCTAAACTATGTAAAACCTTCCTCAAGGGTACTTTTCTGCTCAGGCCCCCTATCAAAGAAGCCATACCCCCTTGGGACCTATCGCTAGTTCTTCTAGCCTTGACTGCTTCTCCCTTTGAACCAGCTGCCTCGGCTGATCTTAAATACCTGTCTTGGAAAACAGCATTCCTGGTAGCCATCACTTCTGTGAAAAGAGTTTCAGAACTTCAAGCTCTTTCCGTAAACCCCCCTTATTTGGTTTTTCATCAGGATAGAGTGTACCTCAGGACCAATCCATCTTTCCTACCTAAGGTGGCCTCAGAAACCAATATCAATCAGTCCATTAACCTTCCTGTTTTCTTCCCTAATTATCAAAATAAAGGAGAATACAAGCTGCACTCATTAGATGTGCACAGGCAGCTGTGTTTCTATATTCATAGGACTGCTGGTCACAGACAATCTGATCAGCTGTTTATTTCCTTTGCCAAATTCAGTTTGGGTAAAGCCGTTTCGAAGGTCACCTTATCACACTGGATTTCCCAGTGTATCCTTCTAGCTTATGAGGCTTCTGGGAGGCCCGCACCTCAAAGGGTTCATGCACATTCCACTCGCTCCATATCTACTTCTACTGCATTCAGATCTAGAGTCCCCTTGGATGATATTTGCTCGGCAGCCACTTGGGCCTCATCTCATACCTTTATTAATCACTACAAACTGGACGTCATCTCCAGAGAGAGAGCATCCTTTGGCTCCGCAGTGCTCCGGAACATCCTTCCATGATGGCCGCCCAAGATTCAGGTAGCTGGGGACTCTGTCCCACAGGTTGCTGACAAATGAAGTCCCTACTCCAGATTAAGAAGTTATGTACTCACCATAACGTTCCATCTGAGTAGGTGGCTTCATTTGTCTGCAGCCATCTCCCCCCTCCTTCCCCCTGGCCTTTAGAAGAGTTAGTTGGTGGTATTATTCCTGCCTTTTCCTGTTGGGATACCTTTTTAGGTATATATAGGAGGGCAAACTTGATCTGAGGTCATTTGGGGTTGGCAGGGGATTATGGGTGAGGGGAGGAGCTAGGAGCTCGGATCCATAGCTGTATAAATAGTTGTCGGCTCAGATCCAAGACCCACAGGTTGCAGACAAATGAAGCCACCTACTCAGATGGAACGTTATGGTGAGTACATAACTTCTTATTCTGCTACTCATTAGTAGTGTCTGTAGTAGGAATATTTTTTTATTATCCTGAAATGTGCTTGATATTTTTGCTTAGAAATATTTTACATGCACAGTACCAGAGAAGTACAACTATCTGTTCTTGAGGTTGAGATTTTTTTTTTTAAAGTGAGGCACGAGTGCCTTCATACATTATATTTTCCCGCTTCTGTTGCATTGCTGTCCTTTAATTTATATTGTAGCATACTTGCCACTTCATCAGAACTGTAATGCTTGAGCATGACAGCAGTAATTTTGTTTACAAGTCCTAACACTTTCTATAAAACTATTACAGTTACAGAAAAATAGCATTTGTAAAGGGTACAGGACATTTTGACCCCGCCGATTCGCCCCCAACCTATTCGACCCTGGACGGTTGGACCCCATTAAAAAATGTAACGTAAGTGAAGTTGAAGCACATCAAAGCAAAAATAGAAATGAAACTGTCTAAACATTCTTAAAATTGGTTTAGAAAGTATTTCTTTTCTGTTTATGTGCTTTGACTACACTTAATTTAAACACAGCATTAACTAATCCGGAGTTTCCGTATAACGATAACTTCTGGAATTGCTTGAAATCATAGATGGAAGTTATAGGTGCTCACAGTACTACTGGACCTGTGAGTAGATTTTAGGAAGCATCCCACCTTTCTTACCGTGTCTTTTCATAGTTTCATAGTTTAGTACTAGGCTATCTGCCCTGGGGCATTTGTAAGCCTAGCCATAGTGATGTGGCTTTCACCACCCCATGAAATGGTACAAAAATGCACAAAAATAGACAGAATAGATTTAGAATACTGTGCCTCTGTCTAGTAGTGACACAATGAAGGCCCCCTTATATAATAGAATTAGTTTACTGTGCCCCTGTCTAGCAGTGACACAGATGTGACCCCTGGGGTAAACTTACGATCTCCCATCCACTCATCAAGATTTCTCTTGAAGAGAGTCAGTGAGGGGCTCTGCCTAACATGAACTGGGATCTTGTTCCAAAGCATGGGAAGCCTCTGGGTTATGAATCTATCCCTCCAGCATGTCCTATTCATACTTGTGCCGAGGTTTAAGTCTTTAGCTCTCGTGGTCCTGATGGATTTGGATTTTTTGAGGTGGAGCATGTCCATCAGATCCTGATTGGACATGGCCTTGTACGTCAGGCAGAGATCACCTCTGAGCAGGCGGTATGCTACTGAATAGAACTGGAGTTTCTTTAGTCTGGAAGAATAAGACATATGTTGGAGACCCTTGATCCTCTTGGTGAGGTACTTTTGTGGTCTCTCCAGCTGTTGCAAATGCAGGGTGAGGTACATACCAAAGCGGGCATTGTACTCAATCATGGGTCTGATGAGGGAGGAGTATAGGGGTACAATGACATCCTTGGATCTGGATGTGAATCCCTTCATGATGAGGTGTGCAAGGTAGAATATTTTTCTAACCACTTTGGCAACGTGGGTGTCAAATGAGAGGTCGCTGTCGACTTGGGTCCCTAGGTCTCTGATTACTTTTTCCATACTCAGTGGGTTACTGTCTATGTGATAATTTGTGGGTACTTTGTTTTTCCCAAAGGGGATGACTATACATTTTTTGGCATTTAGTTTAAGGCCGTGACTCCGGCACCAGTTGTCCGTTTCTGTGAGGCCTTTTTGTAGGATGTATGTGTCCGCTGGTGTATCAACTATGGCGCCTAGTTTGCAGTCATCTGCGAACTTTGTCAGCCACAACCCTCCCATGTTTGCTTTAACATCTGAGAAATAAATGCCGAACAAGAGGGGTCCCAGGACAGATCCCTGTGGGACACCACTTGTGACTGGCTTTGAGTCTAACATTGCTCCAGCTATTTTAACTTTATGGGTTCTGTCCTTTAGCCAGTTTGCAACCCATCTAGTGACATAAGGGTTTACGATTAAGCTGGTGAGCTTATCTATGATGCCTGAGTGGAGTATTGTGTCGAAGGCCTTAGCCAAGTCCCAGGTAGGCTGTATGGACTGCTTTGCCCTCATCAATGGCTCTAGTGACTGTTTCGAAAAAGTCAACCAGGTTCAAAAGGCAGGATCTGCCCTTTACAAAGCCGAACTGGTTGGGGTCAAGTGTCTGTAGGTCCCCTATGTCTCTGTTTATGAGTTCCATAATGATTCTTTCCATAGCTTTGCAGACCAGGCTGGTTAAGCTTATGGGGCGGTAGTTCCCAGGGTCTGTAGAGGTACCCCCTTTGTGGAGTGGGACCACTGTTGCTGTACGCCAGTGTTCAGGTACATATCCTGTAGTAAGGCTAAGGTTAAATAGCATTTTTATGTGCGGGTTTATCTCCTCTTGGAGTTCATGTAGCACGCAATGCGGGATACCGTCAGGTCCCATTGATGCTGTGTTTTTAGCTTTGTTGAGGGCGGTTCTCACTTGGACATCTGAGATGACAGGGAGATTACATTCAGCTGGGATAAGTATTTCTTCTTTTGGGGGTGAGGGAGGGGAGAAATTTGCACTGAACCTGTCAACCAGAATGTTGGCAATATATGTGGGTTCAGTGTATTTTTTGTTGTTGTGAACTAACTCTGAGCATATCTGAGGGTTTCCGCCCAGGTTTCTAACATAGCTGAAGAAGGCTTTGTGGTTATCTTTAGTGTCCTTAGCGATTTTTCACTCAAAGTTGGCCTTGGATGTTTTTATGAGAGAACGTAGTTTTCTGCTAATGTTGATCAGAGATGTCTTCCCTTTATGGGATTTTGCTCTGTCGTGCAGTAGCTTCCTTCTTTTGTTATACAATTTGTTAATGGCTGAGGTCCACCAGACAGGACGCTTGCCTTTGGTGGAGAGGGAGTTGGATTTATTTGGGATTGCATGATCCATGCATTCTTGGAGATGTCCATAGAAAGCATTTGTGAAGGATTCAGCATTGTGGGATGTGGCATCCACTGGCCCAGTGGGCTTAAAGGATACCATCTCAGTCTTAAGAAGAGTGAAGTCTGCTTTTGAGAAGTTTTTCACTGTGGTCTTTTGTGCTGGGGTGGAGGTGGGATATGTATATCCAGGGTGATTAGTTTGTGGTCAGATCTCACTAGTGAGGGGTATACCTCTGGTGTGGAGCATTTTGTCCCCATGTTTGTGATGATCAGGTCTAGTATGTTATCTCCCCTAGTGGGAGAGGTGACTAGTTGTTCCAGTGCATTTGAATTTATGAATTCCAGGAACCTTTGGGCTAGGGTGTTAGGGCTAGAATAATGTACCCAATCTATGTTTGGGTAGTTGAAGTCTCCCACTATGGTGGTATTTTGTGATACATTCATATCCTCCAATGTCTTCAGGAAGGCTGAGTGGGGTTCCTGAGATTGGGAGGGTGGTCTGTAACATACTGCCAGTTGTATAGCAGTTTTGCCTATGGTTAGTTGCACCTGTATGGTCTCTGATGCTTCATGTATTGCTACTAACCTGGAGGTGTGGGTGTCCTTGATGAATATGGACACTCCCTCCTTGTGGTTCGCCCTGGTTTTGGGGCGAAAAGCATGACTGAGGTATAGCCTGGTAGCGCTGGGGTGCTCTCAGGAGCCTTGAACCAGGTTTCAGTTACTGCACAGACGTCGATGTTCTGCATACTGAGGAGTGCATCGAGTGCCTGCATCTTGAGATTTAGACTTCTGGCATTGAGCAGCATTACCCTTAGTTTTTTTTCATTTTTGTTTTCTAAGGAGGTGGGTTTGTCTTTTGAACCTTGCCTAAAAAAGGCACTATGGGGGTGGCAAGAGCCTTGGCCAATATCCGGAAGCCCAGTGGTGACAGGTGCAAGCCGTCCCTTGTGAAGCAGCGTGGCTTGTCCAACATGTCATCCCAGGCAGACAGACATTGGATCCCCTTAGAATGACACCAGTACTTGAGCCAATTATTAAAGCTGATTTGTATTGTGGCATCATTTTTGGTGAAGGCAAGATGCTGCTCAGGGTCAGGGTCATACCAGCCTGGGCTACATAATCAGAGAGCTCCTCTATGTCTCTCTTCATGTAGTCCAGGGAGGTACGTCTCAGGTCATTCACGCCAGCATGGACAATGAAGGAGTCATATTTGTACTTGCTTTGGAGTGACCTGAGTGCGTGTGTTATGTGGCGGATCCTAGCTCCCGATAGGCAGCTCACAGTCACCCTCTCCTTGTTCAGCCTGGTAAGCGGGACATCAGTGTATCTGACTATAGAGTCACCTATTACTAGTGTATCAGGCATGGTGTTTGGCCTTAAGGGCTGTGATTGGTTGACACACTGATTTATTGACGTATGTGTTGCATGTGTTTTGTTTTGAGGTGGTGGATTTTTGGATGTCTGCTTTGGGAGCCTCTGTTGTTTTGGTAAGTTTTTTATTAGAGCCTCCGAGTATGTCTATGTGTTTTTATGTGTTTGGTTTGCAGTTGTGGTAGGTCTATGTGGGACTGGGTTTGCTGTGTGTGTGGTTACTATCTCCTCCTGTCTGGTCATGCCAGCCCTGAGTTGAGAGAGTTCAGCCTCCAGTTTGGCTATATAGTTGCATCTCTCACATGTATTTGTGTTTGTTGGGAGGAGGAGAGGGTTCTCTGTGTACATGAGACAATTGTAGCATTGTCTCAAGATACCCAGATTAACCAGCTGAACTGGAGAGGACGCCAGTACTCTACCACTCGACATGCTAGAACAGTATAAAGGAGTGCTGTGCCTTTAAGGGAAGTGGATATTCACAGGGGTGGTAGGTGGATGTAGTGCTTACTTAGTACGAGAGTGCTTACTTAGTAGAGAAGCTTTGAGAACAAGTGCTAGGCTTATAATATAGCGAGTAGTCTGATTATACTAAGAGTAGAGCTTCCTTAAGGGAAAATTTGAAGAGCAGACTTGGCGGAGCCAGAAGAAGTTTAACCGGCGCTGCGCTATGCGACAACCGCGCAAAGCCGTGCAAACACGTATTTTAAACAGGGAGCTAGAAATGGTCCAAAACAACCAATTACTACAGCTCTTGTACTGAGGTCACTTCCTACATGGACAGGTAGGCTGCTCAAGGCTCCCCACTCCCACTGGTGAGCAAAGAAACTTCCTTCTATCCAAGTAAGGTAATGGACAACACAGGAACTACACCACAGCCCAGAATACAGCAATGCCTGTAAACTGGTCTAAACTAGTCGAGGAGAGGCGGGAAAACAAGGATTTTTTTGTTTTTGATAGAAACACACAGAAAATGCAGAAACAGTGATAAATCAGTTACACAGGCTAGCACACTTTAGTGGGCAGCCTCAACAGTTAAATTAAACAAACAAACAAACTTTCGATCAAATTCGACTAAAAAGTAACTTTAAGTGCAGATTTTAAAATAATGCAGCAAACAGCTAAAAAACAGTTTAAGCTTGTTAACAGTAAGCTAGAGAAGCTATTCCAAGCAAAAAAAAGCAAAGATACTTAAATCCAGAAAGTAGTCGCTTTTCTGAGTTCTCTGTAGCTAGGACCACTCTGCAGGACCACGAGGAGCTTGTCTGAGTAGTATAGCCAGAAAAAAATGCCCAGAGGCGGATTTTAAACAGGGAACTACAAAAGAGCTAGAAATGGTCCAAAACAACCAATTACTACAGCTCTTGTGCTGAGGTCACTTCCTACAGGGACAGGTAGGCTGCTCAAGGCTCCCCACTCCCACTGGCGAGCAAAGAAACTTCCTTCTGTCCAAGTAAGGTAATGGACAACAAAGGAACTACACCACAGCCCAGAATACAGCAATGCCTGTAAACTGGTCTAAACTAGTCGAGGAGAGGCAGGAAAACAAGGATTATTTTTTTGTTTTTTTGATAGAAACGCACAGAAAATGCAGAAACAGTGATAAATCAGTTACACAGGCTAGCACACTTTAGTGGGCAGCCTCAACAGTTAAATTAATGCTTTACTTTGCATTTCCCACGGTGAATCTAAGCTGTGAGATTTCAATCCATGTTACTATCTTTTAAGTTGCGTGCATTTGTGTCTCATTTTGCTTATCCAGAAGTAGCATTTTCTGCTAGAATAGTGCATTATGGGGCTGTGGATGATTCTACTACCCAGGAAAAATGTGTGAAGTGCCCCCAATGCTTATGGTAGCGGGACTGTTTGTTTTGCTTCTAGATTGCAGTTCGCAGGTCCAGCATTATGGTAAATACCACTGAATTCAGTTTCTTATTTCTTTTCTTTTCATTTTTTTTCTTTTTTAATGTAGCTGCTTGTGTCACTTCCAGACATCTTATTTTCACCCAGTTAGTTTTCTCTGAAGTCATCAACTTCGGTGTCTTTATTAGTTTTTCTGTGGCAAGGATTTCTGCATTAGTAATGGCAATTCAGCCCTGTATTTTTGTTACCTAAATGCTTTACTTTGCATTTCCCACGGTGAATCTAAGCTATGAGATTTCAATCCATGTTACTATCTTTTAAGTTGCGTGCATTCCGTTCAAATTAGGTCAGTGCAGCCGACTTTTCATTACAGAACTTATAAACTGTTTTAAAGCATTACAGACCTGAGGACTGTGGTAATGAACTTCCACACATCTGGGGGAGGGTTTCACTTTCTTTAATGTTCAGTGTCGTGCTTGATATACAGTGTTTAACGTTACGGTGGTGGTGCTGCGGTAGCTTTGTCGCCTCACAGTAAGACGTTGTCCTGTTCGATTCTCAGCTAGAACGTCTTCTGTGTGGAGACATGCGTGAATGGGCGTACCTTCATTGAAGGTTGTGCGTCAGGGTTGGCAAGTCTGCACGTAAAAATCTACTGCCAATCATTAGCGGACTGGAGTTCTGCTGTGGCGACCCCTAACCGGGAAAAGACGAAAGACGCAACAACAACCATATAATGAACATCTCCAAGATTTTACATTTGCTAGTGTTTGTCTTTGGTACTCTATCAGCAGTTGGCATAATGGGTAAGATGTTTACCTACAAACAGAAGGTTATAAAGTATGATCTGAAGTAGTTACTTCATTTGCTCTGCAACCTGTGGGTATCAGATCCGATCTAGGATCCGAGCTGGCAGCTTCACAAGCTACAAGATCCGAGCTCCTAGCTCCTCCCCCTACCCATAATCCCCTTCCACTAACTGTATTACCCCAGATCGTTTTTGCCGCGGCTGAAGACAGCTACTTTTTGAAGAGCTCCTTAGCTAAGTTGGTGAGACTGTTCCTTTTTTCTCTCAGAGAAGAGCTTTTCTCAGTGTTTGATTGTTGTGTGTTTGTTTAGTGTCCCTATAGACAGTTTAGTTAAATAAATAGTTTTTTTTGTGTAGTAGTGTTAGTTTGTTTCCACCTCTCCCCCACTTAGTGTTTGGGTGTGCGTGTTTGTGTAATGGCTGAAGGGCCCAAGGCCGTTTTTTCAAAGTGTACTGAGTGTGGCCATAAGCTTTCTCCTGCTGATGGCCACACTAGGTGCGTTTTGTGCCTGGGGGTGGCCCATTTATCAACGGCTTGCCAAGTATGTGCAGCCTTTAACCCCCGGGCACTTAGGGACAGGAAGAATAAGCTGATCCTGGTGGGCTTGCTCCCCCAGGATTTCAGCTGCTTCTTCCTCCCCCTCCAAGGCTCAAGCTGTCTCCTCAGCCCCAGTGCCTTACACTCCCCCCGCTCAACCGGGGACTCAACCTTCCGATTTGGGTTTGAGTTCGGGGGACTCTGGTGCCTCTTCCTCTAAAGAGAAGAGGCACAAAGATAAGGAGAGACACAGGTCTCAAAAAAGGCGGGCTGAGACTCAACCCTCAGCCCCGCCATCTAAGCTGGCTAGCTCTCCCTCGAGGGTTCCTGGATCCTCCCCCTCTCGGCTCCATTCGCCTCGTTTTTCGCCGGAGACGGAGGGGGAGTACCAGTCTCCCTCGAGGCAACCCTCCCGGCCTGCCTCGACAACGTCCTCCAGGTCGACCAGGAGCCTCACAGACGCAAATATGGATCGGATGATGCGTCGATTCTTGCAGACCCAAATGCAGATGGGGGTGCTCTTGCCTCCCCCCTCAGGGGGGGAGTGCAGCCTCTGTCTTTGCTTGATCACTCCTTCTCCAACCCGTTTTCGGGTTTTGGAGTCATCGGATCCGAGCCCTTTCGGAGCCGGGGATTTGTCGGCGCCGATAGCTCCGGTCTCTTCGACGCCGACTATGCCCTCAAGTTTTTCGGATCCGAGTTCTCGGGGCCGAGTGTCGGATCTGGGGGAGTTGATGTGTCTTCAGCGCCGTTGAGGTCAGAGCGCACTTCTCTCTCAGATCCGACAGCATCTGCTCCGACTCCGGTCCCTACCTCAGAGCCGAGGAGATTGCTCTCTGAGCCTGGGGAGAGTAGTTCTCCTTCGGCTTTTGAGGTAGTGGAGAGGGTGCTGTCGAGGTCCTCCAGGTCCCCTGTCCGGGCTTCGGATCCTCCCACACCCCCACTGCATATGGGTCTATCCTCCATCATCCATCCATTGGGACAGCCTGCCCAAGCCCTCCAGCCGGTTCCCGTGGAGGAACAGGAAGCCGTTGACGAGCCCTCCTCGGACAGTCCCACCGAGGAGGTCCCTCGTAAACGGAGGTTTAAAAGGAGGCACCTGGACTCCCCTGAGTCCATCACCACAGACACGGATTTGGATGAAACGGAAGGTTCCCCAAGATCACCCCCCGAGGATGTCTCCTTCTGAGACATCATGGAGATGTTGCGTATTAGAGGGGGGTGGTCTGCCCAAAAACCTTCCATGGATGAATCCATGTTCCTGGAGGCATTTGAGGCAGGCCCGTCTACCTCCTGGGTGTCCCCTCCGGCTGACCCCCTGGTAGACCTTATTACTACCAGGGCGTGGAAGGAGCCCGACACCGTGGAGCCAATCCCGAGATGGCCCGACAAAGTCCTTAGCCCCCCATCAGATAGACAGTCATGGGCCAAGGGGTCTCCGGTCAATGCCATGTTGGTGGCGGCTGCCACAAAGAGAGAACTCGCCCAAGAGAGTTCTTCGGTCCACCCGCCGGATAAGGAATCTCGGGCGCTGGACCGCATTGGGAAGCAGATGTTTGCTTCAGCGACCTTCTCTGTGAGGGCGCTGAATTATATGGCACATACCATTAGGCTATAGCGAGACTTGATTAAGGAATACTCTGCAGCCCCCCCAGAGTCCATGTCGGTCGAGGACAAGAATGTGTTTTCGACTCGTATGGCCACTCTAAAATCCATATCTAACACGTCCATGCGGCTACTCTCTCATGCAAAGGAGGGAGCCGCTAGGTCCAGTGGAGCCGGGGTCGTCTTGTGGCGTCACGCCTGGCTCCGCCTTTGCGATTTCGCGGAACCCTTCAAGGTGTCCTTCGCGAATGTGCCCTTTGACGGGTCTTCACTTTTTGGCAAGACCATTCATGAAACGCTGGTCCAAAGCGAGAAGGACGGGAAGACGCTGTCTGCCGTCGGTTTCCACTTCTCTAATCCTCAACAATCCGTCTCAAGAAATCAGAGGGGACAAAAGAAGCTGTGGTTCCGCAAGTCTCAGCAATCCCATCCAGCTTCGGACCCCTCATCCTCCAGAGACAGAGGAGGACAAGGTGGACGCCGGCCCAGAGGCAGAGGGGGGGGGCCGCGTATTTACGGGTCTAGAGAGCCTTTCTCGGACAGACCCACGCAGCAGCCCTGAGAGCTTACCCAACTGTCCATCTCTGGAGGCAGTCGGGGGGCGGTTGATGGAGCATCTGTCAAATTGGGAGTCCTTTACGACAGATCGATGGGTGCTCCGCATCATATCCAGAGGTTACTCCATTCCCTTCCTAAGCCTTCCCCCTTCAAGCAGATGCCTCCCCGATGTTCCACCCGATCAGAGGGAGGCAGCGGCTTCAGAGGGTTTGAAGTTGCTAAGAAAAAGAGCCATCCAGCCCATCCCCCCAGATCAGTCCGGATTGGGTTATTACTCCAGGTTCTTTTTAGTGCCAAAGAAGACGGGGGACCTAAGACCCATCCTAGACTTGTCCGCCCTGAACCTGTTCATCCTCAAGGAAAAATTCCGGATGGTCACACGTCAATCAATTCTCCCCTTGCTGCAGGAGAATGACTGGTTGTGCTCTATAGACCTCAAGATGCGTACTACCACATATTGATGGCCAGACGATCCAGAAGGTTTCTCCGCTTCCGGCTGGGAGCCAGTCATTATCAGTTCAGGGTTATTCCGTTCGGCCTCACCTCAGCCCCCAGGGTGTTCACCAAGGTCATGGCAGTGGTTGCAGCCCACCTGAGACTTCAGGGCATTCAGGTTTTCCCGTACCTAGACGACTGGCTCCTTACCGCCGCCAACAGGCATCAACTCTGCATTGCAAGATATTATGCTCTGACTGTTGCCCAGAGTCTAGGCATCTCAGTGAATCTTCAAAAATCCTTCCTTCGGCCCCGTACAAGTCTTAGAGTTCATAGGGGCCAGATTTAGATACCCGTGCTTCTCGAGCCTTTCTGACGTCAGACAGGCTGAGCAGCTTGTCGCTTCAGGTGCTTACTCTTCTTCAGAACCAAGCTCCTGTGGCGGAGTTAGTCCTGAGGGCACTAGGGTCTATGTCAGTGGCAATCGGTCTATCCCTTCATGCACGCCTGCGAATGCGGGTTTTACAATGGACCCTCCAGGTTCAGTGGTCGCTATTACTCCACCCGTTAAGCTCCCCGATTCCACTGAGCAGAGTTTGCAGGGATTCCCTTCTTTGGTGGCTTCACTCTCGAGAGCTGAGGCAAGGGAGACCCTTTGTGATTCCCTCGCCCCAAGCCACGTTGACCACGGACGCTTCTCACCTCGGGTGGGGGGGCATTGTTCGGGCAGAACCGTCCAAGGCACGTGGACTTCCCTAGAGACCGCTCTGCATATCAATGTCCTAGAGATGAGGGCGGTGCTTCTAGCATTGCAAGCTCTCCACGACCTTCTTCCTCTGGGGACTATTGCAATCCAGACAGACAATATGTCAGTAGTCTGGTACATAAACAAACAGGGGGGAACCAGGTCTTATCCCCTTTGTCGAGAAGCTATGAGAGTGTGGGAATGGGCGATATGCACCAACTGCTTTCTAGTAGCAATGCACATTCCAGGACGGTCCAACATATTAGCGGACAAACTGAGTCGGATAATTCTCACTCCGTACGAGTGGTCTCTCAATCCATCAGTTGTGAAGCAGATCTTCCGCAAGTGGGGTTGGCCTCGCTGCGATCTTTTTGCTTCTCCATTAAACACAAAATGCAGGGAGTACTTTGCAATACTTCCCCCCAAGGGGGAGACTCCCAGAGACGCTCTTGTTCATGCTTGGCCTCCCGGTCTTCTTTATGCTTACCCTCCCCTTCCGCTCATGACGAAGTTCATACAGAAAGCCTCTCGGTTGGGGAGCAGAGTTATCCTCATAGCCCCATTCTGGCCTCGTCAGATCTGGTTCCCATATCTGCGGTCTCACAGTTTAACTCCCCCTTGGATACTGGAACCCATTCCAGACCTGATTTCACATCCCGCAGGATGTCAAACCCCAAACCTGGTAAACCTCAAGCTTGCGGCTTGGTTGATCCAGTTCCACTGATGGCTAGGACTCCTGGTATCTCATCACCAGTGAAAGCCATTCTGGTAGCGGCTCATAAGCCGGCTACCAGGAAGATATATAATAGCAAGTGGAAATGCTTCTCCATCTGGGCAACAGACAAGGGCCTGGATCCATTTACAGTTCCTATTCTGACAATCCTGGACTTCCTGTCGCTGATTTTTCGGCAGGGAGCAAGTGCTTCTATGGTTAAGGTGCAGTTAGCAGCCATTTCCCATTTTCATGTGGGAGATGGACTAGGATCATTGGCATCCACAAAGTTATGCAAAACCTTCTTGCGAGGCATCTTTCTCTTGAAGCCTTCTGTGAAAACGGTGGTACCCCCATGGGATTTGACGCTAGTCTTGCAAGCCCTGACGAGTCCACCCTTTGAGCCTGCAGCCTCGATTCCTTTAAAATTCTTGTCATGGAAAAAGGCCTTCTTGGTAGCTATTACTTCTGCTAAGAGGGTTTCGGAACTCCAAGCACTGTGTATGAAACCCCCTTATCTCATTTTTCACAGAGATAGAGTCTCTCTCAGGACTAATCCGTCTTTCTTACCTAAGGTGGCTTCGGAATCGAATATCAATCAATGAATCAATTTGCCCGTGTTCTTTCCAAATTTTCAGAATAAGGGAGAGTACATATTGAACAGACTGGACGTACACAGGCAACTATGTTTTTACTTGCACAGAACTAAAGATTTTCGCAAGTCTGATCAGTTGTTTGTGTCTTTTGCAAAATCAGCCAGGGGAAGGGCCATTTCTGAAGTGACCCTAGCAAATTGGATTTGTCAATGTATAGTTCAGGGGTATGTATCTTCGGGCAAACCAGCTCCTATGGGAATACATGCTCATTCTACCCGGTCCATCGCCACCTCAGCAGCTTTCTGGTCCAGGGTTCCTTTGGACGACATATGTTCAGCAGCTACCTGGTCCTCTTCTCATATGTTCATTTTTCATTATAAACTGGATATGATATCGAGAAGTAGGGCTTCTTTTGGCTCCGCGGTGCTTCGGAATATCCTTCCATAAGGCCACCCAGGTTTATTGTCTAGGTAGCTGGGGACTCTGTCCCACAGGTTGCAGAGCAACTGAAGTAACTACTTCAGATAAAGAAGTTATGTACTCACCATAACGTTCCCTCTGAGTAGGTATTTCATTTGTCTGCAACCGTCCCCCCCTGCCATCCCCCTAACCCTTTTTCGGGTTTTTCTGGTCACCTGAAATATTGCTGTCTTGAGGTTAGGTCTTCAGTATACCTCTGTCGAGGTTATGACTTAGATTGGGCAAAATCGATTTGAGGTAATACAGTTAGTGGCAGGGGATTATGGGTAGGGGGGAGGAGCTAGGAGCTCGGATCTTGTAGCTTGTGAAGCTGCCGGCTCGGATCCGAGATCGGATCTGATACACACAGGTTGCAGACAAATGAAGTACCTACTCAGATGGAACGTTATGGTGAGTACATAACTTCTTTTTATAAAGTAACAGTAGTCTTAATATGTTAAAACATAACACTAGTTATTATATGTTAAAGATTTAAATGTTAAATTTATATTAACCAATGTTGTTGTTTTTCTTTCGGCTTTTCCCAGTTAGGGGTTGCCACAGCGTAACTTCGGTCCACTAATGATTGGCAGTAGATTTTTATGGTGCCAAGGTGCCAGCTCGACGCCCAACCTTCAATGAAGGCACGCCCATTCACACATGTCTTTCAAATGCTACTCGACCGCGGGGAGGACATGCAGATTCCACCCAGAAGGCACACCCATTAACGCATGTCTTTCGAATGCTACTCTGCCGTGGGGAGGACATGCAGACTCCACACAGAAGGCGCTCCAGCCAAGAATCGAACGGGAGAACCTCTTGCTGTGGGGCAACAATGCTACCGCTGCACCACCGTGGCTTCGTATTTATACTAACCAATGTAATAAATAAAATAAAAATATTATTAAAAATATATTTACAATGCAAAATTAGCGTTATTATTGAATAATTGATTAATAACTTAATGATAAAGTACTTAATATATTTGGGGTCATATAGTCTGGGGTCGAACTGTCCACTAAAAAACATCACACACACACACACACACACACACATATATATATATATATATATATATACATGAAATTATTGGGGTCGAACCATCCGAGGGCGAACAGTCCGGGGTCGAGTAGTCCTGATTCCTTTTTAAGTGGATCTGTATACAAAATATGTAGTCGACTGTTAGATACCCAAAGTGGGAAGATCTTACTAAAATTTGAGATTATGCAGGACAGACCATGGCATCATCAAATGAAAAATCATTATTTATTTTCATGTTATTACCAAGGCAAAGACTCTCTGATGTGCAATGTTGGTTGTTTATACAACTTTATATATTAAGATGACTTTAGTGTAGCACCAAAGATTTCTGTGACATTTAGAGAAAAGTCAGAAAATATTTTTCTTGTAAAGTACACACATTTACCAATTTCATGCACCCCCCCCCCCCCCACACACACACAGAGGACAAAACTGCCAAAATCAGAACTGCTCTGCAGAAAGAGAGATAGGTGGCAAACCTATCAGCAAGGTACACTGATATCCTTTGTCTTTCTCTCTGCAATAAAGACAGTGAAAATCAGTTTCACAGCTCTTAGGTTTTTTTTAGCAGCTGCTGCTTTCCTGACATCAGCAGGACTAATTGCACATCTAGAGACCGTTTGGTATGTACCTCACAAGACATCTGCAACAGCTGGAATGGCCACAGAAACACCTCACTAAAAGAATCACAGGCCTAAAGCAATGCCATATGCTGACCGACTAAAAAATCTCCAGCTATACTCTGTGGCATATCGTCTACTCAGAGGCGATCTCTCCTTAACATACAAAGCCATGTCAAACCCTGAGGTGTTGGACATGCTCCACTTAAAGAAATCCCAGTCCATCAGAGCCACACGCTCCAGGGATCTAAACCTGGTCATCACAATGAACAAAACATGCTGGAGGGATAGGTTCCTGACCCAGAGACTCCCCATACTCTGGAATAGACTGCCCATACATGTCAAGCAGAGCGCCTAATTGGCCCTCTTCAAAAGGAAACTTGATGATTGGATGGGAGATGGGAAATTCACCCCGGGGATCATGTCAGTCACCCTGCTAGACAGGGGTCCAGAGAAGTAAATATTGTGGGAGGAAATATCCAGGGAATTGTTATGGCTAGGCTTGCATAGGCCCTAGGGCCGATAGCCTAGTACCAGCCTATGAACCTATAAAATTATCAGTACTACCTGACAGGATAAACTGTGGATTTATCCATGTCTGTGGTATTTCATGCAGGCAGAGACAAAATCCTCAGCAAAGTCTGTTAGAAGTTAAGGTTAGGAAAGTGGGGGTTCCTTCCCTTTTATTCCAGGGGAAGGAAATGAACATTTTATAAAGTACATCAGGTTTCTGGTGTCTTCACAATACTGGAACCATATTGTAGAAAGGGAAGTAACCTAAGGATTGAGTTCTCTTGTAGGAGAAGGTGAAATTTTCCTTTAAGAAGTGTAGGGTGCAAATAGCAATGTTACAGGATACATATTTTGATATAAATGAGTATTGAATTTGGCAAGGAAAGGATTTCAGAATGGTATTAGTGACAGAGGCAATTGTGGGGTAATAATGATTGTGAAAGGGTTTCATTAATGATAGAAGAGAAGAAGAAATGTAATGGTAGATTTGTGGCAGTAAGGGGGTTTGGCAGGTAAGGATTACACTGGCATTTTCTTTATATTCCAACTAAAATTACTATTAAGGAGCTTAAGAGAATTATGGGAGAGTACCTTTTCGCAGAGAATATAGACATGAACTATAACCTGATCTGAAATAGTGAGGATGTATCTGGGGGGTTGAGAAGGGAAATATAGCAAAAGAGGATACATTTCTGAAGAAATACATGGGAATATTTAGCATGGAAGATGTAAACATACCAGCAGGAACCCAGACAGAATTTACATATTATTGCCCAGTGCATAGTAACTGAGTTAGAGTGGATGTAAATAATATTTCAAAGAAACAAGGAATTTTTTTGGGGGATGCAGAATCGAAAGGTACACTCCTTTTCCCCTCCCAGGGCAGGAAACTAAAAGAATGTTTAAATTAAATTAACCAGTGATTTTAAAAGGCTGAAACAAGGCAGTGGTATGTTGAAACCTAGTGTGAATGCTCACAAGAGAAGTAAGAACAGTAGAGGGTTTAAACTGAAAGAGAGAGAAGTCATGAGCTCCCAGATAGACTGGAAAGGAAACTGGATGCAATGCATGAAGAGATCATAAAAATTGCGGGAGCATTAGATGAATATGTGAAATCAAAGAACAGAAAATCTCAAACTCTTGGGCAAAGCTCTAAACTCTCACTTGGATGATGTGACGCCCTTGCACTGGCCCAGTAATAACGGAACCACCATCCTCACCACTAGTGCCAGTGGGTGAAGTACATTGGGAGGATGGCAGATACACACACAGTATTTCCAGATGCAGCTCTCTGCATCAAGTGCAATTTCCCTTAAGAGCACACAGTGACCACAGTCAGTCCGGGGCTGGTTTCTCCCTCTTTTTCCAGATTCCCAATAAGACTCCCCACTGGCACAGCTATAGGGTTGAGATCTCAGCTGAGTGGCCAAGCCAAGATCTCCAGCACCCTCTCTGTCCTACCAGTGCTTCATGTCCCTGCCCATGTAGCTCACACACACAAACACACACACACACCTAGGAAAGGCTGGCACAGGTATACTTGCTATGCCCCCTTTTGCCCAGACTATAAGGTAGTTGTCACTACCACCAGCCACATCCTTATCAGCTACTTTAAGGCCCTTAACAAAGGGTGTCCAATCTTACTGTCTAATGTTACTATCAATACAAATAGCAGTTTGACCAAGAGCAAGGCTATTAGGAGTGGTCCACAGTGTCACCAAATAAGTATGCAAGTACTCTCAGAACTTAAATATGTCTCACAAATATCAGCCACACTGAAAGGCTTAAATATATTTAATAATAAAAGAACAAGAAAATGCTCAGTATATAATTGCAGTTACATCAGAGTTCAAAAATCACAGGAAGTATTTAAAATAACATTGCAGGACAGTCTCAAATAAATAAAGTAAAACATCTAAATTAAGCTCAGCAATATTTCTGACTATATCTAAAAGAATTATACTGTTCCCTAGACTTTGTTACAGAGCAAGCAAGACAGATGTGTTCAGTGGATGTTCTTGCCCATTCAAAGACAAAGTACAAAATGCTCAATCTCTCTCTCATAGACTTCCCAAATTAATATCACAAATGTTACTGCTGGGATACTTGCAAAATTATATAATTTCTTGTTATCTGACTTAAGTTCCCAAGCTCAAAAACAACCATTGATGTCAGCTGGTAGCATTTAGCATCTACTTGTAAAAATACATAAACAAGAGCTTTTCTTAGATCTCAGGCAGATTCTGGAAGCCGTAAAACAAGAAACACTTCCAAGACAATACAAAATACTTCTAGTTCAAGACATTGTGTCTGTTACTGCACTGAAACTGATAACATCCTTTTATTATGTGGTCATAACGTAATTTAAATTTTGAGCTATTTTTCTGAAATTAACCTCCTGTGTTCCAGTTTCCATTATTAAAATGTATACATCTAAACAGTTACAATAGTGTATGCACATTTCTGTTGTAATCCAGTAGGGTACACTGTGGATACATTATTAAAGCTCAGTACTTTACAACCCTTTTTAAACACACGTCTGTATCAGCAGTTTGATATACACACAACCTACAGTTCTAATACATTTGTAACACAAGCATATGAATCATGTTGATATTCACAAATGACATATAATTATTTACAAAATTCCAGATAGTTGGGATGGCAGTATCTCCTTTTGTGACAGATGAGATCACTACCCTCCAAGCTATAGAAGTTAAAGTGCAAGGTAAAATGGAATGCTTGGCAGGAAGAAGTTAATGGAAAGTTGGTTGAGCTTGAAGATAGAGCTCAACAAGAAAATCTTAGATTTGGAATGATCCCTGAAAAGTCTTGAGGGCAGCGACTGTGTCAAGTTCATGCAGGACCAGATCAAGTGGACTGTCTGAAGCCGAACGAGGTTCTTATCGACAGGGTACACAGGGTTTATACCCCTGCAGTTTAAGGTAGAAGACAACCTCTGCCAGTTATGTCCTTAAAGAATAACTATTATCAGCACTTTTACATAAGGGAAAAATGTTGTCTTTAGAAGCATCAAGAGTATATGTTGAAAATGATTATCCTTCCAGACCAGACAGAGGAAAGAGAGAAGTTTATTCCTGCATTCCATCTATGTAAAGAGCTCAAGCAGCTATTCAGTTTAATATATCCTGCATCCTTGAAAGTAAGATTTTTTTCCAGGGGGGTGAAATTGTTTCTTGACTTCCAACAGGTGGTGGAAGCCCTACAGTGGGGAAAGAAGAAATGGGTCATGAGTGCTAGACATCAGCAAAATCAGAAGCAGAGGTCGAGCGAGACACAAAGGGCATGAGGGTACAGAACCATTTTTTACAGTCTTCTGCAAGCAGATGGAAGATAGTCAAATTAGGAAAACAGAGAGCGTCCTAGATCATGAGGGTTGTTGAAGTAGCTCTTTTTAATCTCACCCTGCTGGATGAGTATGGAGCAGGAGGTTCAGAGAGTTGAAGGTAAGGGGTGAAAGAGATAATAGAGAAAACCTGTGTACTTAGTGAATTTTTATGTATTGATCTGCATGGGAAGATGAGAAGAATCTCAAAAAATGTATGGATCTGCATGGGAAAATGAGAAGAATCTCGAAAAATAATGACTGATCATTTAGTAAGTAAAGAAATTCCAACTGTGTGCCTGTATTTTGCCACTGGGTGCTCATAAAGATAAGTGCTTGAAGTCTTTGAATTATAGCCTGATTAACTACTGTCTTCGTGAAGCCATGTACTGAGAGAAGAATTGTCAGGTTAGTTATGAGCTCTGTGCTGCCCAGAAAGTATGACAAATGCATCTGGTAACTCTTCTAGTTCCTCCTACAGGTAAGTTGTGCAGTACAGTGAAGGTTTAGAAGTCTGAGAACTTATGAGTGGAGTAACAGAGGATTGATGCTTAATAAGATAGTTGCAAAAACTAAAGGATCAAAACCCATTTGTAACAGTAAGGCCATGTACTTCTTTCCCATGGTACTTTTCATTATTGGTCTGAAAATGACATTTATGATTGGTATAGCTGCTCTGTCTTGTTTCCTTGTCCCCTTATAGGGGACGTCAAAGTACTTAATCTCATTGGGACAGTCTTATGCATAATGCTGTAAGTGTAAATGACCAAAACGACAAAAACTGTCCAGCCTAAAAAATACTATTTTTCAGCAGTTGTTAAAATATTTAACAAATGAAAGTGGTTGTTTATTTGCTTAGTTGTTAAACTTTTTAGTTCAAATTTTACATTGCTGATCATTCTTCAGAAATACTGCTTACATTCAGGACCTGTCAGTTAAGGCAGGAAATGTATACAAAATGAAAACAGGCTCATACAGTGAATATTCTTGGGGAATGTATGTTGGGAGGGAGCAAGGAGGGAAAGTCAGATCTCCCTATCAGCAGTAGGGAATAGCAAAAGTGAGGGGGCTTCCCCCTTTTGGAAATTGGAATTTGTCTTAAGCCACTATGATTTGCTTTATAATGCAACAGTAATTAATTACTAACATAAAATATAGATGGTCTGTTGAATAAGTCCAAACAAAGCATTTTAACATATGTGTGCAAAACACAAGCCAATGTAATGATGATGGAGGTGACACGCTTTTGGAATGAGGAACTTCGAGCACCTTGTAAATAAAGGGATTTAGGAGGGTCACCACGCAGAGCTTGAGGGAGAAAGGAACGAGTTACATCTGCGTTTAAGGACTTCGGGCAAGTACATAGCTATGAGAGGAGAGTGGCTAGGAAATGATAACACTGGCTTCATTATACCTACCGCTAAAATCCCCTATAGGAGGAATTAAAGCATTCCTTTCAGAAATTATGGCTTCGTAATGAGGCATTTTGATTATGACAGATGACTGGAGGGTCACCTGCAGCATACAAGTATGTTTCATGGGGAATGAGGGGAGGGTAGATCCAAAGAGAGACCGAGGTTATTTACATAAGTACTTTAGTCTGCTTGAAATGGAAGATGCAGTGATGGATGAGGCTAGGTGCGAGTTCCCCTATTATTCGCCAAGGCGCAAAAATTGGGCGTATTCGAATAGAATTGATGTGACTGGGGAGCATAGATATTTGATAGAAAATATGGTTACTCGTCTAGTCACCATCTCAGATCATGCCCCAGTGTAAATTATATTAACACCCATCCAACGACTTAGGGGAAGGCAAAGCACTTAAATTTTCAAATGCACTTGTTGAAGGGTCACATTTTTAAAACTTTGTTAATAGACGCAATGAAAGTTTTGTTGGAGCGAATACTGACATGGTGGCCGGCCTTAGGCATAGGCCAACTAGGCGGCTGCCTAGGGCGCCGCTGTAGCAGGGGCACTTTACCAGTATTTATTTGGTGTAGGTAGACCAGGTTGGTGGCACCTGGATGGTGTGGGGGGGCACTGTGGAGCCCTTTTGCCTAGGGCACTAGCTGACCTAAGGCCGATGGATGGCTGTAAAGAGTTTAAAAGAGAGTTAAGGCAGAGAGTAATAATAAAGGGGAGAGAAAGAGATGTGGGAGATAAGCAAGTAAGCAAGGGTATAGAAATCTCTTAGTGAAAATTAAATTGCTACAAGAAGAGAGTGAAAGAGAGGGAGAAAGGAGCCAGCAAAGTTTACAGGAAAACTAAACCAAAAAGGCAAATATTGTATGTATGAAACCAAATAAAACCCAAACGGGGAGTGCACAGATGGGATTAAAATAAAAAAAACTCCAAGAAGTCTGTTTTACAGTTTTGTGTGGACAAAAGCACTTAAATAAGGTGGTGTATTTGGAAATTAACTATTTTAATTCACAGTCATTGTTAGCATTTTTTATTTTGCTCCCATCTGTGCATGCCCATGTTGGCTTTATTTGGTTCTAAGGTTTACAGGAGGTTAGAAGAGAATTAGGTTAGTACTTAAAATCAGGAAAAACTCAAGAACTAGATACAGACCTATTTTCTGACTGTAACCCAGGTTCCCAGAAGATACTTGCTAGGAGAGTTAGGTAAATCAAAGTCAGAGATAATTGCTATGAATTTGCCCTTATCTATGAGAAATGTGGGTATTTAGAAGTATGGCTAGTATGTCAAGCTACTTTTGAGATGTTAGAGAAACAAAAGTCAAGACTGTAATAAAATAACTGCTAATGTTTTCAGTTAGACATAGATAATAAGATCAAGCTGGTGAAATACTTGGGTGCCTTTAATACTCTGTGCAGGGCAGCCTTACTACTACTACTCCCCACCTGAGGTCACGTGGAAGCAGATGAACAGTGAACTAAAACACCTCGTGGAATAATAAAGCCCCGAGAGTAGGATGGAAAAAAACTGTTCTTACCACAAGAACAAGGAGGCTCAGGCCTTCCTAATCTTAAATGGTACTATAAAGGCACACATCTCAGGCTGGGTTATGTGATGCAAGCAGAAGCATGCACACCAAAGTAGACGGAACTGGATCTCTGAAGAGGAGAGTCAGTTGAAAGACCAAGAAATTGGCTTTTGAGGATCAATAAACAAATAGCAAGCTCAGAAAATGGACTCTGGAAGGAGTAGAGATGCTAACTTAGAGTAAGGAAACTAATATATACTAAAGAACATACAAGCTAGTGTTCTGTGTTGTATCCTGTAGGCCTCACAGAGGGGTGAAGAACCTAAGGACAAAGAAAGTGTGTGCTTCACCATTAGTATGCCAATACTGGGAATTGCAGGTGGGAGTAAGAGCAGTGACATGGGAGGAGGTGAGATATCAATACGAACTAGAGCATGGACTCTTCTATATGAGGGTTTGCTGAGGGAATACAAGGAAATTGGTAGACAAGTGTCCAGTATGTGTGAAATGCTGCAATTAATTAGATTTTTAAGATTCCAGATTGGAAACTCCCCAGATGTCTTTGGTCATTAATAGGGATATAAAAGTATAATTATGTCTATGAGTAGATTAGAGCAAGCAAAAAGACAACGGGAAAGGAGCTTAAAAATAAACTAGACAGAAGATGGGCTCCATTCCCAAATGTGCTACAATATAGAGTCGCTTTAAGATATTTGGATGGAAATGCCTCCACAAATACCTATATACACCCTCAAGATCAGATAACATATTCCTAGTTGTTCATCTTTCGGCTTTTCCTGGTTAGGGGTCGCCACAGCGGAACTCCGGTCCGCTAATGATCAGCAGTAGATTTTTACAGTGCCGAGGTGCCAGCTCGACGCCCAACCTTCAATGAAGGCACACCCATTTACGCATGTCTTTCGAACGCCACTCGACCGCGGGGAGGACATGCAGACTCCACACAGAAGGCGCTCCAGCCAAGAATTGAACGGGAGAACCTCTTGCTATAAGGGGACAACGCTACCTCTGCACCACCGCGGCTTCCAGGTAACATATTCCGAGTGATCTTGGAAAAATTTTGGAGCTGTAATATGGGCTAGGTTGGGACTTGGAAACCTGTTTTTTGAGGGTGTGAGGCATTGTCCTGTTTTAAAGCTCAAATGCAAGCATTGTTGACCAAGTTGTGAAATCCCCTCTTTGGGTCAGTAATCAAGGAGCCTGAATCCTCACCACTGACACTGTAGAGGGACATTCACTTGGAACAAAAATAGATACATACAGTATTTCCAGATACAGCTGTCTGCATCAAGCACAGGTACAATTTACCTTAAGAGCACATAGGGGAAACAGTCCAGGGTCTGGATTTCTCTCTGTCTTCCTCCTGGTTCCTAATAAGACTCATCACTGGCTCAGCTATAGAGGTGAGTCCAGTCCTCAGCTGAGTGTCTAGGCCAAGTTCTTCAGCACCCTCGCTGTGAAACCAGTGCTTCGTGTCTCTGCTCCAAGCAGCTGATGCACACACTGTTTGAGATTTGATTTTTCACACACACACACACACACACACACACACACACACACACACACACATACTTGGGAAAGGCTGGCACAGATCTACTAGCTATGCCCCCTTCTGCCCAGACTATAAGGTATTTACCGTCACCAGACACTCCAAAGCCAGCTACTGTAAGGCTCTTACAGGTACTCAATCATACTGAGTGAAATTAATATTGGTACAAATGGGAGTGTTTTGACCAATGCATTAAGGCTTTCAGGAGTGGCCTCAGAGTCACCAAATAGATATAAGTACTCTCAGAATTAAAATATTCTCTAAAAAACAGACACAATGAAAAGTTGAAATATATTTAATAATAAATAATAAAAAAAAATGAAAATATGTAATATCTATTTGCAATAAACACGAGTTTCAATCACAGAAAATATTAAAATAACACAGATGAATAGATACACACAGATGCCGGAAAAACAGTACTTACCTAATCTCTATACATTTTCCTGACTGATCTAAAGAATTACTCTTCCCTAGTTCACTTACTAGAGCAAGGCAAGGTGAAGTAGATGAGGGGTCCTTCTTTGTCAAGTTCCAAAAACAGACTGCTCTGAGACTTCAGTCTCAGCTAGTATCAAATCATCATTTTTGTGATGGACTACAGAATGCCATCGCACACATCTGGTCATATGACTTCTGGTTCCCATACTACCCCCTTGGCTAGAAGCTGCCAGGGTTTAGCACATATGTGTCAGTAATACACACACACACACACACACACACACACACACACACAGCTTTGCTAAGATCTGTTGTAGCTTCTGGAAGCCATAAAACAATTTCAACTTTCCAACCTTCCAGAGCAGCAATTAATTAATTCCCTGGTAGGGACAATACAGCTGGATTCCTACTCCTTGTTTTCCCAGACATTTTGTCTCTGGCTGCAATCAGAACTATAATCTATGATCTGTATGGCCTAAATCAAGTAATTTAATTTCTTCCTATTTTTCAAAGTTACCTGGACTGAGATTAGCCTCTTCTCTTTCAGTATCTTCTGTTAAAACATATATATTTAATCAGTTAGTTACAAGTGGCCACTGGGGATGCACAAGCCAGTGCATTTCTTTGTGCCAGTCCCAAGCCCGGATAAATGGGGAGGGTTGCGTCAGGAAGGGCATCCTGCGTAAAACATCTGCCAAAAATTACTGATGCAGAGAACTTTTCGTAATTACATACCGGATCGGTCGAGGCCCGGGTTAACAATGACCGCCACCAGTACTGTTAGCCAACAGGGTGCTGGCAGAAATTGGGCTACTGTTGGCCGAAGGAGAAGAGCAGGGCGAAGGCATGCCCGAAGGCAGGAAGAGAGGAGGAAGGTTAGGAGTGTAGCAGTGAGGGTAGGAACTTTGAATGTTGGCAGTATGACTGGTATAGGAAGAGAGCTAGCTGATATAATAGAGAGAAGGAAGGTTGATATATTGTGTGTGCAAGAGACCAGATGGAAGGGAAGTAAGGCCAGGTGTTTAGGAAATGGGTTCAAATTGTTCTATCATGGTGTGGATGGCAGGAGAAATGGGGTAGGGGTTTTACTAAAGGAACAATATGCCAAGAGTGTTTTAGACGTGAAGAGAGTGTCTGACAGAGTGATGTTTATGAAGCTCGAAATTGATGGTGTAATGATGAATGTTGTTCGTGCATATGCTCCACAAGTTGGGTGTTCGATGGATGAGAAAGAGAAATTTTGGAGTGAGTTGGATGACGTTGTGGTGAGTGTACCCAAGGGTGAGAGACTAGTGATTGGAGCGGACTTTAATGGGCATGTTGGTGAAGTAAACAGAGGGGATGAGGAAGTGATGGGTAGGTATGGTGTTAAGGAGAGGAATGCAGAAGGTCAGATGATTGTGAATCTTGTGAAAAGGATGGACATGGCTGTGGTGAATACGTATTTTAAGAATAGGGAGGAGCATAGGGTGACGTACAAGAGTGGAGGAAGATGCACACAGGTGGATTATATCCTATGTAGGAGGGCCAGTCTGAAGGAGATTAGAGACTGTAAAGTGGTGGCAGGGGAAAGTGTAGTTAAGCAGCATAGAATGGTGGTCTGTAGGATGACGTTGGTGATCAAGAAGCGGAGGAGGAGTGTGAAAGCAGTGCCAAGGATTAAATGGTGGAAGTTAAAAAAGGGTGATTGTGAAGTGGAGTTTAGGGAAGAGTTAAGACAGGCACTGGGAGGCAGTGGAGAGTTACCGAATAGCTGGGTAACTACAGCAGAACTAGTAAGGGAGACTGATAGAAAGGTGCTTGGTGTGACATCTGGACAGAGGAAGGAGGACAAGGAGACCTGGTGGTGGAATGAGGAGGTACAGGAGAGTATACAGAGGAAGAGGCTGGCGAAGAAGAAGTGGGATTGTCAAAGAGATGAAGAAAGTAGACATGAGTATAAGGAGATGAGGCATGGCAAAGAGAGAGGTGAAAGCTAAGGATAAGGCGTATGGAGAGTTGTATGAGAGATTGGACACTAAAGAGGGAGAAAAGGACCTGTACCGATTGGCTAGACAGAGGGACAGAGCTGGGAAAGATGTGCAGCAAGTAAGGGTGATAAAGGATAGTGAGGGAAAGGTACTCACAAGAGAGGACAGTGTGTTGAGTAGATGGAAAGAGTATTTTGAGAGGCTGATGAATGAAGAGAATGAGAGAGAGAGAAGGTTGGATGATGTGGGGATAGTGAATCAGGGAGTGAAACAGATTAGCAAGGAGGAAGTAAGGACAGTTATGAAGAGGATGAAGAATGGAAAGGCTGTTGGCCCAGATGACATACCAGTGGAAGCATGGAGGTGGTTAGGAGAAATGGCAATGGAATTTTTAACTAGATTGTTTAATGAAATTTTGGAAAGTCAGAGGATGCCTGAGGAGTGGAGAAAGTGTTTTGGTACCTATCTTTAAGAATAAGGGTGATGTGCAGAGCTGCAGTAACTACAGAGGGATAAAATTGATCAGTCACAGCTTGAAGTTATGGGAAAGAGTAGTAGAAGCTAGGTTAAGAAGGGAGGTGATGATTAGTGATCAGCAGTATGGTTTCATGCCAGGAAAGAGCACTACAGATGCAAAGTTTGCTCTAAAAGTGTTATTGGAGAAATACAGAGAAGGTCAGAAGGAGTTGCATTGTGTCTTTGTAGACTTGGAGAAAGCATATGACAGGGTGCTAGAGAAGAGTTGTGGTATTGTATGAGGAAGTCAGGAGTGGCAGAGAAGTATGTAAGAGTGGTACAGGATATGTACGAGGGTAGTGTGACAGTGGTGAGGACTGCAGTGGGAGTGACAGATCAGTTTAAGGTGGAGGTGGGATTACATCAAGGATCAGCTCTGAGTCCTTTCTTATTTGCAGTGGTGATGGACAGACTGACAGATGAGATCAGACAGGAGGCCCCGTGGACTATGATGTTTGCAGATGACATTGTGATCTGTAGTGAGAGTAGGAATCAGGTTGAGGAGACTCTGGAGAGGTGGAGATATGCTCTAGAGAGTAGAGGAATGAAGGTCAGCAGGGCTAAGACAGAATATATGTGCGTAAATGAGAGGGAGGGTAGAGGAATGGTGAGGATGCAGGGAGTAGAGTTGGTAAAGGTGGACGAGTTTAAGTACTTGGGATCAACAGTTCAGAGTAATGGTGAATGTGGAAGAGAGGTGAAGAAGAGAGTACAGGCAGGGTGGAATGGGTGGAGAAGAGTGTCAGGAGTGATTTGTGACAGACGGGTACCAGTAAGAGTGAAAGGGAAGGTCTAGAAGAGGGTAATGAGACCAGCTATGTTATATGGGTTGGAGACAGTGGCATTGACAAAAAGGCAGGAGTCAGAGCTGGATGTGGCAGAGTTAAAGATGTTAAGATTTGCACTCGGTGTGACTAGGATGGATAGGATTAGGAATCAGTATATTAGAGGGTCAGCTCATGTTGGACAGTTTGGAGACAAAGCAAGAGAGACGAGATTGCGTTGGTTTCGACATGTGCTGAGGAGGGATGATGGGTATATTGGGAAAAAGATGCTAAGGATGGAGCTGCCAGGTAAGAGGAAAAGAGGAAGGCCTAAGATAAGGTTTATGGACGTGGTGAGAGAGGACATGCAGGCAGTTGGTGTGACAGAGCAAGATGCAGAGGATAGGAAGAAATGGAAAGAGATGATCCGCTGTGGCGACCCCTAACGGGAAAAGCCGAAAGATGATGAGTTAGTTACAAGTGGCATCCCACAACGCTCAGTCCTGGGACCTCTCTTGTTCGGTATATATTTCTCTGAGGTACAGGCTAACACGGGAGGACTATGGCTGACCAAGTTCGCAGATGACTGCAAACTGGGTGCCATAATCGACTCGCCGGCTGACACAAGCATCCTCCAAAAGGGTCTCACAGAGACAAATAACTGGTGCCAGAGCTATGGCCTAAAGCTAAATGCCAAAAAGTGCATAGTCATCCCCTTTGGGAAAAACAAAGTGCCCACAAATTACCACATAAGTGGTAATCCATTAAGTACGGAAGAAGTAATTAGGGATTTGGGGACCCAAGTAGATGGCAATCTCTCCTTTGACAATCATGTTGCCAAAGTGGTTAGAAAGACCTTCTATATAGCCCACCTTGTCACGAAAGGGTTCACATCTAGCTCGAGAGGTCATTGTGCCCCTCTACTCATCACTCATCAGGCCCATAATTGAATACAATGCCCCTTTTGGGATGTACCTTACCCGACACCTGCAGCAACTGGAAAGACCCCAAAAGTACCTCACCAAGAGGATCAAGGGACTCAAACAGATGCCCTACGCAGTTAGGCTAAAGAAACTCCAGCTCTACTCAGTTGCTTACTGCCTACTCAGAGGTGATCTGTGCCTGACCTATAAAGCCATGTCCAAACCAGAATTAATGGACATGCTCCACCTCAGGAAATCCAAATCCCTTAGAGCTACACGCTCCAGGGACTTAAATCTCAGCACAGAAATAAATAGGACATGCTGGAGGGACAGATTCATATCCCAGAGGCTCCCCTCACTCTGGAACAAAATCCCAATCCATGTTAGGCAGAGCCCCTCAATGACCTCTTCAAGAGAAATCTTGACGAGTGGATGGGAGATCGTAGGTTTACCCCTGGGATCTCTTCTGTCTCCCTACTAGACAGAGGCACAGTAAACTAACCTTAAAAGGGGCTATCTTCTGTGACCTACTATACAGAGGCACAGTTAACTAATCTAAAAGGGTGGCGAAAGCCAAACACACTCTGGCTAGGCTTATAAATGCCCTAGGGCAGATAGCCTAGTATCAACCTATGAACCTATGAACAATACATTCAGGACCTACTGTTGGTACATTTTTAAGACAAGCAACTTTGCAAATACATTTTCAGCGCAAGCATCTGTACAAATCAATTTGATGTACAAATGACATATTCTTTACAAAATTCCAGATAGCTATGCTGGCATGTGTTACATATCCACTCCCCTACTTCTCCTGGCATAGCTGACAGTATCTCACATTGCCACATCTCTCCCCCTTTGAAGCCTCAAATTAGTTTTCTGGGAATACATGAACCCGTACCCTGTCTTGAGAGTCCATCTGCATTGGCATTGCTGACTCCACTACAGTGCTGCACTGTCACATATGCCTGCAACCCTAGGCTGCGCCTTACTAACTTGGCCTTTTGCTGGCTGGCTTGATGTAGCCATAGATCTCACTCAAACTCCTCCTGCCACCTACTGCAAATACTTAGCAAAAGGGCCTCCCTATCGTGGTAAGGTTTCATCATGTTAATATGGTACAGTTTGTACTGCTGCCTCCTGCCTAGCAGGTCTACCATGTAGTTGATATCACTGACCTTCCTTACCACTTTGAAGGGTCCCTCCCAAGCTGCCTGCAGCTTATTGTTTGACAGGAATGAGAACCATAACCTGCTGTCCTTCAGTGTACACTCAGGCTTGAACATTCCTGTCATACCAGTCCTTTTTCTGTTTTTGAGCTCTTGCCATGTTCTCCTTGGCCAAGCTCATAAGCTCCCCAAGCCTTGTCCTGAGGTTTAGGACATATGCCACAACAGACTCCTTGTGGAATTCACACTAACACTCCCACTCATCATGAGTCAGATCTAAAGCCCCCCCTCACTCTATGCCCATACTTCAACTCAAAGGGTGAAAAAAGCTGTGGATTCCTGGGCTATCTCTCTGCATGCAAACAGAAGATGGGGCATGTATTTGTCCCACTCTGTCTCTCAAACTGGTCTGCAAATGCCTGTAGCATGGATCTTTAATTTAGAGTTTAATCTCTCCACAAAACCATTAAGTCTGAGGATGGTAGGGGCTGGTTTTTAGGTGCTTCACCCCACAGTGCTTCCACAGACAAACCAGCAGGTCAGACATGAAATTGGCACCTCTGGCAGTCAGTATTTCTCTCTGGAAATCTACCTTGCTGAAAATCTCTTAACAAAGCACTTGCCACCTTCTCTGCCTTGATGGAGGACATAGCCACCGCCTCAGGGTATCTAGTAGCATAATCTACTACCACCAATATACACTTTGTCACTATGGAACTTCGGGTACTCGGAGACTCCATAATATCCAATGTTATCCTCTGAAACAGCTCCTCAGCCACAGGCAAAGGTATCAAACGAGTCTTGACCTTCCTTCCTGCCTTGCCTACTTTTTGGCACTGCTCACAGGTCCTGCAGTACCCTGTTACATCCATTGTAATCCCAGGCCAGTAAAAGTTCTGCATAATATGTCTCTAGATATGCTTTACGCTCATATGACTTGCAAAAGGAATGTCATGGGCTATGGCTAGAAGTGTTAGATGGTAGGCTATAGGCACTACCAACTGCTGTATTACCTCACCCTCTAGCCCTCCCTCAGGGGTCCACTCTGTATAAAGTAGCCCTGTGTTCCAGTGTACAGACTCCCCTTTTCCTTGAGAATCAGGTGCCTCCCTGGCTACGTCCCTCAAGCCTCTTAATGTAGGGTCTGAGAGCTGAGCTTGTCTCAACTCTGTCATTGTGACCCTTCCCAGCTCCACTTCAACAGGAAGTCTGGTATCCTCTGACAGCGGTGCCTCACTGTCAGCCTGGGTACTACCACTCATCTCTGCCCTTGCAGTCACTCAATCCAGGGGAACATCAGTACCTACCAGCAGCTGTGGCTCACTTTCAGGCTCACTACTACATGGTAGCTCCCTTCCTGAATTAGCCACCTCACCAGCCCTGTCTTCAGGTGTGGGGTGTGTCATGGTCTCCCCAGAGTTACCAGACTCACATGCCTGTCTCCAAGCCTGACTGCGTGCAACTGCATGCACACAAGGCACTGCATTATCAGAATCATTCCCTGTCAAGACATGTGCAGGGATATCTTCAAACAGAGCTACTTGCTTGCTTCCTTTTCCACCCTCTAAGTCAATGTGAACCCTAGCCAAAGGCATTTGGAATGGAGTCCCTCCTAAAGCTCTGACTGAAGTGGACTGCCCAAGCAAGTACTGCTCCTGTACTGCAGGTTCATAGATTAGTACTAGAGTAACTGCCCTTGTGGGTCATTTTAAGTCTGGCCAATTAACCCATGTGAGAATCAAACCCTGCACCTTGTATCTGTAAAGTGAACACTTTAACCATTATGCCAATCTCCCAACCCCAGGCTTCACAATGGTTTTCTCAGAGGCTGTCTCTCTCTTAGCATTGGCCTGTTTTCCATCCACTAAGATCGTATATAAACTCTGGTGATAGTTTGGTACCACTGTTGTCTCCAGACAGCTTATCACTGGCATACTGTTATTCCCACTTGCTGGCTCCTCCACCTTTTGTTCCCCACCTTGCTTCCGTGGACATCTATATGATACATGGCCCTACTGGTTACATTTAACCCTTGATACTGGCTGTGTAGCTGAACTAGTGGCTTCCCCTGTTACTGGTGGACTCTGTTAGGGTGGTTTAGGCTGCCCACCATGGGTTCCCATATATCCATGTGCAGCACAGGGTATTCCTTTCCTGTGCAGTGATGCCATGCTTGCTAAGTAGCGATCCTTTTTTTTTTCCCCCAGCTCATTTGCAGTCGCACTCCCAGTCTGCCAGCCAGATTCTCATGTCCTCAGGCACAGTGCTAATGGCTTGTTCCCTCACCAAAAGGTCTGCCAGACCTTCAAAAGTTGTGACATGACACCACCCACCTATGAAAATAAGTGCTTAACTCAGCAGTATAATCACACACACTTTCATCTGCCTTGCGTCTGTGCACACAAAACCTTTTTCTGTAAGTTTTCTAGTAAACAATGTTTGATTTTATCATGATTTAAGCAATCAATAACAGACTATTTAGAAACAGCAGTTACAGCTTTACCATGGAGTAAGGGGGTCAGGAACCATACCCAGAGCCTTTGGTCAACATTATACTGTTTACATAATCTTTCAAATATATGAATAGAACCATCAAAATTATCACCCTCTGTAAACTTTGGAAGAAATTTACTGATTAATATTAGTACAAATGGTAGTGTTTTGACCAATGCAGTATGTCTTTTAGGAGTGGCCACAGAGTCACCAAATAGATACGAGTACTCTCAAAGCTTAAAATATTCTCTAAAGGACCAGCCACAACGAAAATTTTAAATATATTTAATAATAAAATAACAACAAGATACAGAATATCTTTTTTACAGTAAACACCAGTTTCAGCCACAGAAAATATTAAAATAACGCAGATGAATAGATTCACACGGGCGGCCACGGTGGTGCAGCGGTTAGCGTTGCTGCCTCACAGCAAGAGGTTCTCCGGTTCGATTCTCGGCTGGGGTGCCTTCTGTGTGGAGTCTGCATGTCCTCCCTGTGGTTTGTGGGTTTCCTCTGGGTGCTCCGGTTTCCTCCCACATCCCAAAGACATGCTGTAGGTGGATTGGACACTCTAAATTGGCCATAGGTGTGAGTGTGTGCATGTGTGTGCCTTCTGTGGAAGGTTGGGCACCGGGCTGGCAACTCGACACTGTAAAAAACTCTACTGCCAATCATGAGCGGACAGGTGATCCGCTGTGGCGACCCCCAACTGGGAAAAGCCGAAAGAAAGAAGAAGATGAATAGATTCACACCGATAAAAGAAAAACAATACTCAACTGACCTCACTATATTCTCCTGACTGAGCTAAAGAATTACTATTCCCTGGTTCACTTACTAGAGCAAGGCAAGATGAAGGAGGTGAGGGGTCTTTTTCTGTCAGGTTCCAAATACAGACTACTCTGAGACTTCAGTCTCGTCTAGTATCAAAACATCATTTTTGCGATGGATTACAGAATGACATCAACATACATCTGGTCATATGACTTGTGGTTCCCATACTACCCCCTTTTTTAGAAGCTGCCAGGATTTAGCACATATGTGTCAATACGTACACATAGAGCTTTGCTAAGATCTGTTGTAGCTTCTATAAGCCATAAAACAGTTTCAACTTTCCACCCTTCCAGGGTAGCAATTAGTTCCCTGCTAGAGACAATACAGCTGGATTCCTAGTCCTTGTTTTCCCAAACATTTTGTCTCTGGCTGCAATCAGAACTGTAAGCTGCAATCTTTATGGCCTAAATCAAGTAATTTAATTTCTTCCTATTTTTCAAAGTCAGCTGGACTGAGATTAACCTCTTCTCTTTCAGTATCCTCAGTTAAAGCATACATTTAATCAATTACAATACAGTCGGGACCCACTGTTGGTACATTTTTAACATAAGCAGCTTTACAAATGCATTTTCAACACAAGCATCTGTACAAATCAGTTTGATATACAAATGACATATAATTCTTTACAAAATTCCAGCTAGCTGTGCTGGCATGTGTTACACATCCACTGCCCTACTTCTCTTGGCATGGCTAGCAGTACCTCACATCATCACACAAGGTACCGGATAGTAATATTAAGTTGAACGATTCTCTCTCTGTTTGATTAATGATATGAGAAGTTGAATGATATGAGAAGATGAATGTCAGGGAAGATAAAGGTAAGACAGCATGCTTGACATTGATTCTGATGAAAAAGTGCATCACCAAATGGTAGAAATCGAGGATCCTTCCTAATATAAATATGATCATCATGTTCATGAAAGGGATTAGGGAGTGAGTAATGAGAAAGTGTGTAGGGGAAAAGAGAAAATGGATGCAAAGTGTTTAGTGTAGGACCAGGACCAGCTAACTCAAGTACTTTGGTGGGAAATGAAAATGAGAGGCTGAGGGTCAAGCAAAGCTGGCTTCAAGTAGGAACCTAGTTTTTAAACCAAGGATGTATTAACTGTTGTAA